>NC_088230.1:29942869-30242869 GCF_036934945.1 Oncorhynchus masou masou | reverse complement strand
AACGAAACCGACAGGTGCGGCAACTATGGGGTGAAACAGATGGGGTTGGCTTAAATTGTTGTAAAATATATTGTCTCTAATGTTTATTGAAAATATAAATAAATGAGCTCTTATTGTCTCTCAAATGCATCGTGACAGTTGTTTTAATATTACTGATTGTGGCTTCTATCAATGTAATTGTCTGCTTCTTTTCCAATCCCACATATACAGTGGGGCAAAAAGGTATTTAGTCAGCCACCAATTGTGCAAGTTCTCCCACTTAAAAAGATGATTGGCCTGTAATTTTCATCATAGGTACACTTCAACTATGACAGACAAAATGAAGGAAAAAAAATCCAGAAAATCACATTGTAGGATTTTTTAATGAATTTATTTGCAAATGAGTATTTGGTAACCTACAAACAAGCAAGATGTCTGGCTCTCAGACCTGCAACTTCTTCTTTAAGAGGCTCCTCTGTCCTCCACTCGTTACCTGTATTAATGGCTCCTGTTTGAACTTAGTATCAGTATAAAATACACCTGTACACAACCTCAAACAGTCACACTCCAAACTCCACTATGGCCAAGACCAAAGAGCTGTCAAAGGACACCAGAAACAAAATTGTAGACCCACACCAGGCTGGGAAGACTGAATCTGCAATAGGTAAGCAGCTTGGTTTGAAGAAATCAACTGTGTGAGCAATTATTAGGAAATGGAAGACATACAAGACCACTGATCATCTCCCTCGATCTGGGGCTCCACGCAAGATCTCACCCCGTGGGGTCAAAATGATCACAAGAACGGTGAGAAAAAAATCCCAGAACCACACGGGGGGGCCCAGTGAATGACCTGCAGAGAGCTGGGACCACAGTAACAAAGCCTACCATCAGTAACACACTACGCCGCCAGGGACTCAAATCCTGCAGTGCCAGACGTGTCCCCCTGCTTCAGCCAGTACATGTCCACGCCCGTTTGAAGTTTGCTAGAGAGCATTTGGATGATCCAGAAGAAGATTGGGAGAATGTCATATGGTCAGATGAAACCAAATTCAAACTTTTTGGTAAAAACTCAACTTGTTGTGTTTGGAGGACAAAGAATGCTGAGTTGCATCCAAAGAACACCATACCTACTGTGAAGCATGGGGGTGGAAACATCATGCTTTGGGGCTGTTTTTCTGCAAAGGGACCAGGATGACTGATCCGTGTAAAGGAAAGAATGAATGGGGCCATGTATCGTGATATTTTGAGTGAAAACCTTCCATCAGCAAGGGCATTGAAGATGAAATGTGGCTGGGTCTTTCAGCATGACAATGATCCCAAACACACCGCCCGGGCAACGAAGGAGTGGCTTCATAAGAAGCATTTCAAGGTCCTGGAGTGGCCTAGCCAGTCTCCAGATCTCAACCCCATAGAAAATCTTTGGAGGGAGTTGAAAGTCCGTGTTGCCCAGCAACAGCCCCAAAACATCACTGCTCTAGAGGAGATATGCATGGAGGAATGGGCCAAAATACCAGCAACAGTGTGTGAAAACCTTGTCAAATGTTTTCTGTAAGTCACCTGTCTCATTGCCAACAAAGGGTATATAAGAGTATTGAGAAACTTTTGTTATTGACCAAATACTTATTTTCCACCATAATTTGATAACGAAATGAATAAATTCATTAAATCCAACAATGTGATTTTCTGGATTTTTTTTCTCATTTTGTCTGTCATAGTTGAAGTGTACCTATGATGAAAATTACAGGCCTCATCTTTTTAAGTGGGAGAACTTGCACAATTGGTGGCTGACTAAATATTTTTTTGCCCCACTGTATATGCCAATTATTTGACGATCCGACCGCATTCTGTCCCCTATCAACATTTTATTTATTTTGTAATATTTTTTTAACTTTTGGCGCCATAGAGAATTACATAAGAAAGTAATCAAGACGACTAGCTTGATTTAAGCTTCCGCCATGTATATCTCACTAGGTCAGGGTATTTAAGCCTCCATATATCCACTAATTCCAATATATCCATGACATTCATGATTTCCTTAAGTACCTGAGGGTGATAGTGCGATGTCCTTTATGGTTCCATAGAGGTATTTAAAACCGTATTATAATCTCCCACCATAATAATAGACTCGTGTTGCTTGTCGGGTTGATAAATTGTTATATATATTTTCAAAGAAGCGTGGATCATCATTATTTGGACCGTATAGGTTAAGAACCCATGGTCCAATAACATTTAAAATCATCTACCTTGAGGATCTGTTTGGACAATTTGCACAATTTAATTAATATTACTGTTAATTAATATTGTCATCCCTTTTGAGTTTCTTTGCCCATGGGAGAAATATATTTCGCCCCCTGTCCTTCTTCCACAAAACTTAATCTAAAATTGTTGAATGAGTTTCCTGTAAACCAACAGATTATGTATTCCTTCTCTTTTAGCCAGGTAAATACTGATAATAAGAAAATACTATCTGCTAAGACATTACAATTATAACTGGCTATACTTATTTCACTAATTACCATAATGAGACAAGTTTCAATTCCATTTATCATAATATATGTTTGTAAACATACCATGATGATTGTCTATATAGCTGTACCATGATAATTGCATTGCTACTATGTAAACCTCCAATTGGTCCCAACTATTCCACCTACTAAAACCCCTCCTCTTCCCGAGTTGGGTTGTCATCCCAGTGACCGGTAGACCACCCATGATCCCATGGCCCCCGAGAGACCAGGACCCCTCCTTCGAAAAGAGCACAGTGCCACCCACAGAGCATAAGCAGATCAACCGATAAAACTCGCTGGCCATGGCAGAACACTGACATTCCTGTCTTGCAGGAAATCACGCACAGAACGAGCAGTATGGCTGGTGGCATTGTCATGCTGGAGGGTCATGTCGTCAGTGAAGAGCACTTTTTGCCAGTCCTGTCTGATCCAGCGATGGTGGGTTTGTCCCCATAGGCGATGTTGTTGCAGGTGATGTCTGGTGAGGACCTGCCTTACAACAGGTCTACAAGCCCTCAGCCTCAACTCAACCTAATGCGGACAGTCTGATCACTGATGGAGGGAATGTGCATTCCTGGTGTAACTCGGGCAGTTGTTGCCACCCTGTACCTGTCCCGCAGGTGGGGTGTTGGATGTCCGGATCCTGTGCAGGTGTTGTTACACGTGGTCTGCCACTGCGAGGACGATCACCTGTCCGCCCTGTCTCTCTCTCTGTCTTAGGCGTCTCACAGTACCGACATTGTAGTTTATTGCTCTGGCCATATCTGCAGTCCTCATGCCTCCTTGCAGGCTGACTACACTGCTCACATCGCGTGCATTTAGAAATCTATGTTATTCAATTATTGCACCCACACTGCTCGCGCGCGCCAACGAGCGTCTGCGATGCCAAGGGCTAAAATAGAAGTCAATTCTATTTCTGACGCAGATCATGCTGCAAGTCCTGCCTCTCCCATCTCCTCATTGGTTAGAAGCAGGTACCCACGTGCCATCACCTCATTGGTTATACCCACGTGTGTGACCGAAAGACGAATGAGGTCAATGACGGTAAGCACCTAATTTATGAAAGTTGCCAATTGCAATAAAAAGTCAAGAGAAGAAAAGGTCTGGAAGGAGGAGAGATGACTAGGAACGATTTGGTTGACCGTTTTATGTGTGGATTAATTGTCGGAGTAGAGGACCTTGTGCATTTCAGGTAAAATAACAACTCAATGTTTATATCACAGGACAAATTAGCTAGTAACAGCAAGCTAGCTAAATGGGACAAATTAGCTAGCAATTGCAAGCTAAATTGCCATAAATGTTTAATGCTTTTCTACCTGTCCCCAAATTAATGTCATTGGTTCAGAGTTTGTTTTGATGTTTTAACCTGCGTGTCGTGATCGCGTTTGGTATGGGGGGGACAAAATACCTTTATACACTATGGCGCATGCGCGCAGACGGTTTGGGTTCTGTGTTAGGCAGGTTCACGCAGATGAGCAGGGACCCTGGACATCTTTTGGTGTTTTTCAGAGTCAGTAGAAAGGTCTCTCTAGTGTCCTAAATTTTCATAACCGTGATCTTAATTTGCGTACCGTCTGCTGTTAGTGTCTTAACAACCGTTCCACAGGTGCATATTCATGGGAAACAGTGTTTTAAACCATTTACAATGAATATCTGTGAAGATATTGGGATTTTTACGAATTATCTTTGAAAGACAGGGTCCTGAAAAGGGGACATTTCTTTTTCTGCAGAGTTTATTTGTAATAATGTAGGTAGTTTATGCAAAGGATTGTTACCTCTTACCAGTATTGTCATTACAAAAGTTACATTTTGGCAAGCAATTATTATTTTAGCCAACAATTATTGTGATTCATCCTATATTGTCCCTCACATCTTTACAACAGTTGTGGGATACACACACACACTCAACCCCTTTCTCCCACAAACAACCATATGCTCAACAGTTGCACCATCCCAGACTCGAGAAAGGTCTTGATTTACGAATGCATATACAGTTGCAGCTGAATGAGAAGGCCTGCAAAATTGATAAACAGCCAGAAATGGGGAGATTTGGTTAACCATTGTCACATCCTAGGTGATGGAGGTCAGATATACCCCTTTCCCCTGAAACACCCACACATGTTCCCCCGTAGTGACCATATTCACAAGCATCTCTGTGCAGTCAGACCTTTTGATTTTGTGCCACCACATGGCCACAATAATATGCCCCCTCTCTGAATGTTCGAGTGTGACCCCCTCCTCATGGGTTACTGCAGCTGGTGTTGCCAGCACTGCCACTGCCTGGGTGGGGGCACCCCACCGGAATCCCTACCGGCTAGGTACAAGGTTTTCATCAGCAGCTTTTGAGAATTTCCTTGTATATTATGCTCTCCCACCAAGGGGCTTTTTTGCTATCTATTTGTACTGTTCGTTTCTCTAGTTAGTTTTTTGACATGAATAGTTTTTGTTTTCAAGATTAGTATTGAATTGCATGGCCTCTGAAGGCACATGTGACATACAATATGGAAATAATCTGTTGTACCTATGTAGGAAAAAAATTGTTGTAAATGATTTTGTCTTGTAAATGACTTTAATTAAATTTCCAATATTCTCGAGTAATGTGTTTACCAATTATTTGATGGTCTGACCTCATTCTGTCCTCGATCAGCACTATTTAAATGTTTGTTGCCAGCGAAAATAACAAGGCAATCAAGACGACGAGCTTGATTGAACCTGTTCCAAGTAGATCTCACTAGGTCAGGGTATTTAAGCCTCCATATGTCATGTCCACTAGTTCCAATATATCCATAATATTTGTAATTTCCTTAAGCGCGTGAGGGTGATAGTTTGTAGTGTGATTTACTTTACGGTCTATTGAGGTACTTGAAACCGTATTATAATCTCCCACTATAATAATTGAGTCATGCATTGCCTGTAAGCTCGATAAATTATTATATGTATTTCTAAAGAAGCGTGGATCATCATTATTTGGAACATGTAGATAAATTAGCAAAATCTCTTTATAGTCCAATAGCATATGTAAAAGTATCCGCCTTCCTTTCGTAACGTTGTCAAGTAACTCATCTATTGACAATTTTGGTAAGAGGGCCTGGGTATGGCTTTGCTTTAGGTGCCTTTGCACCGCACCTGTAAAATAGAATTGAGTTGAGACACCACTGTTACCATAGAGACACAACCCAGTCAGAAACAAAACTTTCGATTCTAGGTTTGAAATGCTTTGAAATGACACTGGGAAGCAAGGAAATAACTTTTTGCTCTTGCTCTCTCTCCTCGCTCTCTCTCTCTCTCTCCCCCTCTTCTTTGACCTTGGCAGCTCCTGGAACTGTTTGACAGCGAGGACCCCCGGGAGAGGGACTTCCTGAAGACGGTCCTGCATCGGATCTACGGGAAGTTCCTGGGGTTGCGGGCTTTCATCAGGAAGCAGATCAACAACATCTTCTTGCGGTGAGTGAATAGTGAAGTGCCCCTCTTGTTCACAGGAGCAAACAGTGGGGCCTCCTTCGAAGACACACAGAACCACACAGGTATCCGTCAAACTGAGTTCAACCCCCCCCACCCCCACTGCAGCTCGGCACCTAAAAAGTCCATGGTCGTATTCATTAGGGCTTATCGTAGCAAAACGTTTTCGACTGGAATAGAAAAGTAGCGTTTCTCATTGGACAAGATCATGATTAACCGCAACCTTCCCCGTGTTACTGGGAGCCCACTCCTGTCAGTTGACTTCCCTCTTCTTTATGTCTATGCCCTGGCTGAGAAGGGGAACTGTCCAGCTTTCTGTCTATTCCCTGGCCGAGAAGGGGAACTGTCCAGCTTTCTGTCTATGCCCTGGTTGAGAAGGGGGGCTGTCCTACTTTCTGTCAATGCCCTGGTTGAGAAGGGAAACTGTCCTGCTGTGATCGTTTCCCTGGCAGGCTTTCCTAACCAGGTTCTTTCAGGCAGCAGCAGCTTGGGGACAACTGGTATAGATAGATGGGACATGATCAAGCCTACGTCAGAGCCACAGTACAACTGGTGTCAGTGGCTGAACACATTTCACAGGTTTTACACATGCTATGATTCGACTGAACATCGATGTTAGCAGAGGGGGCCATCCTCATGCACTGTCTCTATCCCTCTCTCTCTGCTCCGTTGTGTCCTATCAGAGCCAAATGCTCCTCTACTCAGTGTGTAGTCATTTGATTGTGATGGTATGTTTGTGTTCTGGTAGGTTCATCTACGAGACTGATCACTTCAACGGAGTGGCCGAACTCCTGGAGATACTGGGGAGGTGAGTTCAGAGGGGAGGTGGTGGTACTCTGGGGGAGGTGGTGGTACTCTGGGGGAGGTGGTGGGATGCTGGGGGAGGTGGTGGGACGCTGGGGAGGTGAGTCCAGAGGTGGTGTGGTGGGACGCTGGGGGAGGTGGTGGGACGCTGGGGGAGGTGGTGGGACGCTGCATCAACATATATTGTTATCAAGCACCTTTGACTCTGGCAGCAGTGGCACCGCGAGCTCAAGGAACTAGGACATGCAACCATTTACACTCGTATGCCAGAATATCTCCATTTGAGCTAATATACTCACCACTACATGAGTAGGTCCCTTTAGTGTTGCTACAGGCTTTTCTGCTGTTAGCTCCCCATCCCCACAGAATTCTGGGAAACCCAGTCACACTGCTGACCTCTGCCTTTTCCACTTTTTGAGTTAAAGGACGCAAGTGGCTCTTCCTGTTTAGTTTTATTTGTAGAAAGTGTTCTTTTGTTCCAGCAGTGAAATGTCTCTCTGGCTCTAGCTATGAATAGGCATCTGCTTCTCAGACTGCCTACCCTGCTCTCTGTGTCCTCAGCTATTCTGGATATGGGGGGGGGGGGGGTTCTGTTGGCTGCATCATCCATACTCTTTGTGTGTGTGTGTGTGTGTGTGTGTCTCTCATGCATGTGTGTTTGCTAATGCTTGCTTCTCAAGGCAATGAATTGCATTGAAGTGTTGTTTTTGTCTATCTGCAGCATCATCAATGGCTTTGCACTGCCATTGAAGGCGGAACACAAGCAGTTCCTGATGAAGGTGCTCATCCCCATGCATACCGCCAAAGGACTGGCCCTGTTCCACGCACAGGTAACCAAATGTGTAACTGATGCTCAATTATGTTATGAATCCATACGTGTTAAGAGAAGAGGTAGAACTAGGATTGGAACTGGAATGAGCATCTCCACCCTATCTTGGAAAACTACATGCCGAATGTCCCCTCCACTTCCAAAATTCAAAATATGCTAAATCATGATTTGTCCAAAGCACCGGAACTAATGCTGTTGGTTATCTCACACGGCCCGTCATATCAGGACAGATCTATGGTACCATTTATGTTTACGTGGTCTGTCTACGAGAGATTACCAAATTCCTAATACCAGATTAATAAATATCCCATTTTGAAGGGGTTGATTTGAAATACTCACTCTCACTAGACAACAACTCTTCTCTTTTTAGCAGCTATCTAAATCTGAGAAATGTACCTGGCATAATGTGGGTTTTGAAAGGAATTCTAGGTATAAGTTCATACAATATGATATGGTAATTAGCCTAGCTACCCATTTTGTCCTGTCAGTTCAGGCTTTGTGAACAGTAGATGACCTAGATGCCTTGTTAATCATAACTCTCATGAGCTGAAGTGAACTGCGCTCTGAAAAAGCCTTGGATAACAGTGCCATCTAGTGGCCGTAGAATGAACTTGAAAGCTCTGATAGTATTGTGTACAGGACATACCACATTGGGAACGTTTCTGTTAACAGTAAGTAAATAATATGACTACCTGTTCTGTTTCCTTTTAGCTGGCCTACTGTGTCGTCCAGTTCCTGGAGAAGGACCCCACCCTCACAGAGCCGGTACTCTAACCAACTAACATTCGACACGTTGTTCTGCCGTCGGGACACTAGGTTCTGCTCTCCCTTGGAGTTGTAGGAATGTTGTTGTGTGCTAGGAATCTGTGCACCTTTCATGTAGGGGACAAACAATGTTAGCTTTCTCAAGCAAGTTTGAGTCCAAAATCATGAATAGTTCATATGGTACCTAGCCAGATGGCATGTAAAATGCTGCAGCACTATCGACCTATGTACAGTACTGTAGGTTTGTTGACTAAAGACAAAGACAAAAAACAACTTGGAACTTAGTGTCATCTGTTCAATCCTCAGGTGATTCGGGGACTGTTGAAGTTTTGGCCCAAAACCTGTAGCCAGAAGGAGGTATGTCTGTCATGACTGGTAGATGACACCGAACACGCTAACAGATGCTGTATCTTGTATACCATAAGTGTGGTTCTGAACAGTTTACCTGGTTCTCTTGAACATATGACTTCCTCATGTGTCTGTTGTTTCCCACCTGTCCTAGGTGATGTACCTGGGGGAAATGGAGGAGATCCTGGATGTCATTGAGCCCACCCAGTTCAAGAAGATCCAAGAGCCCCTGTTCAAGCAGATCTCCAGATGTGTGGCCAACCCCCACTTCCAGGTACAGTCTTGACTTCCTTGACCTTCAACTTACTTTCTGCTCCTAGTGGAGCAAATGGCATCAATAAAAGTGCGTCTCCAGCTAACCCTGATCTGGGACATTTTCTTGAGTTCGTTTCAGGTGGTTCCTCATACAGTACATTAAGGCTATTTCTGCTCCTCCATTTACTGCTACATGTACTTTTTTCCCTTTCATTTTTCATAATGACCTCCTCAAGGAGCTTTCCTGCACTTCTCTAAATGGGTTTTCAATCTGGTAGTGGAGCTGTGAAAATGGCTGCTCTATACGTAACATGTTCCTGTCATTTACTGCCAGCCCGACTCATTTCTTGTTGATCCCAACAGGTAGCGGAGAGAGCCCTCTACTTCTGGAACAACGAGTACATCCTGAGCCTGATTGAGGAGAACATTGACAAGATTCTGCCTATCATGTTTGGTAGCCTGTACAGAATCTCCAAAGAACACTGGAACCCGTACGTATGCCACTCTCCGGTTCTCAACTCATTTTTTTATTTGACCTTTTATTTAACATGGCAAGTCAGTTAAGAACAAATTCTTTGCCCCTCAGGGTAAAGCATTAACAAGCAACGCCATGCTTAATACTGAACTCTCTTACCTATATTTGGCGTAGAGGTTGGGGTCTTATGTTATCCCTCTCTAACTAGCTATGTACGTATGACAAAATGGTCGTGTCTCCAGATATCAATGTCATGTTTCCTCCAACATCATGTCACTGAAAATCCAAAGGAATGTTTTTCCAGTTATTTAATCTCAACATTGCTACTGTAGGATTGACTGAGAGCTGGTAAATATCCTCTGGATGTATTTAAGTGCGATACCATTGTCCCCTGTGTGTTTCTAGGACGATTGTAGCTCTGGTCTACAACGTGCTGAAGACCCTGATGGAGATGAACAGCACACTATTTGACGAGCTGACAGCCTCTTACAAATCAGACAGACAGCGGTGAGTGAGCTCCCTCCAGCTCCTATATTCGTTCTTGTTCTGCAGCCCGAACAAAGTGTTCACAAACTATTACAATAACTAGTCAGGTATAATTTATGAAGCGTGGAAACAATGCTGCATGGTACAACACACTGGATTACATAAGTTCTGTTAGCTAGCCCTTTTCAAGGACAGTCGGGTCTGACAGCGTCTTGTGTGTGTCCGTGCGTGACGTGTGTGTCCGTGCGTGACGTGTGTCCGTGCGCCCGTAACGTGCTTGTGTCTCTCCAGGGAGAAGAAGAAGGAGCAGGAGAGGGAAGAGCTGTGGAAGAAGCTGGATGAGCTGAAGCTGAGCGACGCAGCGGCTCTGGTGCAGAACAACAGCCACGGGCTCCAGAACGCTGCCCAGAACAACAACAGCAACAACAACAATCACCAAGAAAACCAGGAGAAGGGCACGGCTGTCATTGCAACGGACCATGAAGACCCTGTCGTCGCCATGGATACCGCAGAGAATATCAAGGGCGTCAAGACTGCCAAATGACACAGGACTCCATTTTGTACTCTGTAACGGTTTCCAGGCCGTCTGAGAACTGTCAGGGAGGGGCTTGGGGGTGATGGGGAGGAGGGGCTTGGGGGTGATGGGGAGGAGGGGCTTGGGGGTGATGGGGAGGAGGGGCTTGGGGGTGACGCGGAGTAGGGGCTTGGGAGTGACAGGGAGGAGGGGCTTGAGAAACTAGCCACACAAAAAAAAAAAGAGATAAACCTCATCAGTATGTTAAATCTATATACAGTAAAACTACTTCAAATGCCAGAAATTCTCCTTTGGCAGAAAACGTATATTTCAACTTAAGACTATTTTGGGATGTTACAGTGTGACCACAGTATATTGGTAAACTTTTTTTGTCTGATCAAAGAATTTATCCTTTCACATTTAGTTTCTTAACTGAGAAAAATTGTTTGTTTGTTTTTTTTTTGGGGGGGGGGGGGGGGGTGATATTCAATGTATGAAAATATAGGAGGGGGAGAAAATGACTTGAAAATAACCTTTCTGATTGTGCTGCACTTCGAGAAGCTAAATGGCTATTTTAAGATGTCTATTTTGTATGTGCTTTCATCACTGCTGCCAACATAGGGGTGCAAACTGTAAGGAAGAGATGGTCGGGGGTGAGCTTTGGAGGGTGGGTGGGTGGGGGGCTATGGAGAGAGGACTGTGTTAATAGTCTCTACATAGGAGGCCTGAGTGAATGTCACTATCATGAGGTCTTGTGTTTTCGGGTGTTTGGTATATGTATCTGAATACATGAAGCTTAATGTTATAGCCGTTATTATAGCACATTCAAGAACTGCAGCCATACAACCTATTTACAGTAAGTATTTGAAATGAGTTTAGTTTAGAGAAACGAACGATGAAACGGGCACAGATTTAAGTAAGTATAACATATTTTTCCAGTCTGAATAGAGAATTGATTAATAGATAATGCCGATGTAGAAAAAGGTAATGAAATGAGCCATATATTTTTTTCCAGAGTATTGTTAAAGGCAGAGATGTGGATTTTTGAAGCCAGATGGTGGCAGATTGCCGATAGTCTGGTTTCTGCAGATTTAAACGTGGCTGGATGAAGTGTGTGCGTATGTGGGTCAGGGGTGTTTGCTTTAACGTGTCTGTTCTCTATTGTAGGTCCAGTCTTTTCTGATGCCTTTTCTGTCAGAGTGTACCATTCCAATCTCTGTGACATGCAACTGTGTGGGGAACCTGTTTTGTAATAACTGACCTTATCTAGGTTTTAAATAAAAATAAAGTCTACCATATGTTTCTACTCTAAAACCACAGGACGATGGCTCTTTCTTTCGTATTGAGTAGCAGCGACACGTTGTCACCAGATGGCGCCAGAATTTACTATTAATCTTCTGTGGGAATTGTAGTACGCTTATTTGAAAACCTATCTATCAAAAGTTAAATATAGGCCTTGATTCTATCAGATGAAGCGTTGACTCTCATTGGCAGACATCCACATAGCAGATGTTTTGGAGGTGTAACCGGTATGAACTGACCAATAGGTGACTGGCTGCCCGTCCTTATTGGTCCATGCTATCCGGACCGGGATCCTTGGGTCATCCATACCCTAACCATTGTACATTTCAACTTCAATGCGGTAGGGACGTCCCAAGGATTCCAGATAGCATTTCCATATTATCCCTACAGCGTTAAAGTTCAGAGCGGCAATCGAAAGTGTAAGCTAATGCATGTTTTCATGTTAAATTGGATGTGGGATTTATTATTGCTTCATTATAATTGATGCGTAGACAATAGACAAGTATACATTCAAGTCATTGAACTTGTAACACGGCTGAACGGGATTTGTCAGATTATAAAGTCGGGTGGTTTCGTTGCATCCAATGGCAGTGCATAGAGCTAGATAGAGGAATTGTCTTTGTATCTGTTTCATTACTGCAGTGGTTCACAACTCCGGGCCTCAAGTATCCCCAACATACACATTTTTATTGTAGTTCTGGAGCAGCACACCGGATTAAACTTGTCAACGAATCATCAGGCCCTCAATGAGTTAAATCAGGCACGTTTGTCTGGGGCTACAACAAAAATGTGTGCTGTTAGGGGTACTCGAGGTCCGGAATTTGGAACCACTGCATTATAGCCTCTGTGACAGCATGGGCAGCACCATTTAGGCTATGCCATTTTGAAGTACTCAATTTTCTTGATGATTGGCTGATCCATCCTGATGACCCGGTTGGACATGACACCAAAAGGGTCACCAGGAAGGATCAGCCAATGAAGTTGGAAGTCTCACCCAGTTGACCACATTAAAATGGTGGAAGCCCACAATGGCACTGCCCATGTTAATATTGCCCAATTGTCCAATAGAGGCCTCTATCATTCTCTATGCGTGGATCTGATAGAATCTTGCCATTCTTTTTTTTCCCCAAAGTATTCAAACCCAGCACAGGTTTAACATTTGATTGCCTTAAAGTTTCCTTTAAAAATCTATTAACTTTGGATTTTTCCCCTCTGATCTTCTACATAACCGCCATATTTAAAATGAAAATACTTTTTAAATGTATTAGGGCATTAAAGTTTTATTTAGAAAAAGTTGAGGCGAGCAAGCAAATATTTGTTTTTAAATGTAGTATACCCTCTTATTAAAATACTATAGCAACCTTAGTTCAACACCAATCAAGAGATTTTAGCCTCTTAGCTCAGGCATAATCTGTGAGGAAGTTGTGTATCTCTTTGCTGGAAGCTTGAGGGCATTATTTTTTGCTAAATTAGAAAAGTGTAAAGGGGCATTTCATTAAATGTATACTGTATGGCCTTACAAATTGAAATCTGGGATGTCTTGATGGCAACAGTATCCTCAGTGGTTGGGATGTAATCTATAACAATTCATTTTTTATTTTTTTTGTTTTTAGAGTGAAGATTTAAAGGGGCAATCCAGAGTTAAAACAATAACAAAGCACACTCCCACCACTTTTTTTTAGTAAAAAGCAGAGGGTTCAAATCAATATCAAATGTTATTAGTCACATGTGCCGAATACAGGTGTAGACCTTACAGGGAAATGCTTACTTACGAGCCCCTAGCCAACAATGCAGTTTTTAAAAAATAATTTAAAATATATATACAGTGCCTTGTGAAAGTATTCGGCCCCCTTGAACTTTGCGACCTTTTGACACATTTCAGGCTTCAAACATAAAGATATAAAACTGTATTTTTTTTGAAGAATCAACAAGTGGGACACAATCATGAAGTGGAACGACATTTATTGGATATTTCAAACTTTTTTAACAAATCAAAAACTGAAAAATTGGGCGTGCAAAATTATTCAGCCCTTTTACTTTCAGTGCAGCAAACTCTCTCCAGAAGTTCAGTGGGGATCTCTGAATGATCCAATGTTGACCTAAATGACTAATGATGATAAATACAATCCACCTGTGTGTAATCAAGTCTCCGTATAAATGCACCTGCACTATGATAGTCTCAGAGGTCCGTTAAAAGCGCAGAGAGCATCATGAAGAACAAGGAACACCCCAGGCAGGTCCGAGATACTGTTGTGAAGAAGTTTAAAGCCGGATTTGGATACAAAAAGATTTCCCAAGCTTTAAACATCCCAAGGAGCACTGTGCAAGCGATAATATTGAAATGGAAGGAGTATCAGACCACTGTAAATCTACCAAGACCTGGCCGTCCCTCTAAACTTTCAGCTCATACAAGGAGAAGACTGATCAGAGATGCAGCCAAGAGGCCCATGATCACTCTGGATGAACTGCAGAGATCTACAGCTGAGGTGGGAGACTGTCCATAGGATAACAATCAGTCGTATATTGCACAAATCTGGCCTTTATGGAAGAGTGGCAAGAAGAAAGCCATTTCTTAAAGATATCCATAAAAAGTGTCGTTTAAAGTTTGCCACAAGCCACCTGGGAGACACACCAAACATGTGGAAGAAGGTGCTCTGGTCAGATGAAACCAAAATTGAACTTTTTGGCAACAATGCAAAACGTTATGTTTGGCGTAAAAGCAACACTGCTCATCACAATGAACACACCATCCCCACTGTCAAACATGGTGGTGGCAGCATCATGGTTTGGGCCTGCTTTTCTTCAGCAGGGACAGGGAAGATGGTTAAAATTGATGGGAAGATGGATGGAGCCAAATACAGGACCATTTTGGAAGAAAACCTGATGGAGTCTGCAAAAGACCTGAGACTGGGACGGAGATTTGTCTTCCAACAAGACAATGATCCAAAACATAAAGCAAAATCTACAATGGAATGGTTCAAAAATAAACATATCCAGGTGTTAGAATGGCCAAGTCAAAGTCCAGACCTGAATCCAATCGAGAATCTGTGGAAAGAACTGAAAACTGCTGTTCACAAATGCTCTCCATCCAACCTCACTGAGCTCGAACTGTTTTGCAAGGAGGAATGGGAAAAAATTTCAGTCTCTCGATGTGCAAAACTGATAGAGACATACCCCAAACGACTTACAGCTGTAATCGCAGCAAAAGGTGGCGCTACAAAGTATTAACTTAAGGAGGCTGAATAATTTTGCACGCCCAATTTTTCAGTTTTTGCTTTGTTAAAAAAGTTTGAAATATCCAATAAATGTCGTTCCACTTCATGATTGTGTCCCACTTGTTGTTGATTCTTCACAAAAAAATACAGTTTTATGTCTTTATGTTTGAAGCCTGAAATGTGGCAAAAGGTCGCAAAGTTCAAGGGGGCCGAATACTTTCGCAAGGCACTGTTTATAATAGAATAAGAAATAAAAGTAACAAGTAATTAAAGAGCAGGTTGCGGCTGGAGAAATGTAACTACTCTCAAATTCATAGATCTATGGATGCAAGGACTGACCAACATTATAGTTTTATCCATGTTTTGAGGCTGTACTGTGTTTTATTTACGAACATTGGAGATGAATAATCTTATATTTTGTGTTCTGATGGGAGACGACACTTGAACTAAGCTCATGAGGCAAAACCTCTTCAGGATTTAACACTTTTTCCATTTTCAGCTAAAATGACACACCTAAATCTAACTGCCTGTAGCTCAGGACCTGAAGCAAGGATATGCATATTCTTGATACCATTTGAACGGAAATACTTTGAAGTTTGTGGAAATGTTAAAACATGTGTTTTCTATGTATTTTTTTGTTCCATCTTTGAAATGCAGGAGAAAGGCCATAATATAACTTAGGAGTCTTTGCGCAATTTATATTGTGGCCACTACATGGCAGCAGTGTATGTGCAACATTTTAGACTGATCTAATGAACCATTGCATTACTGTTCAAAATGTGCTATCAAGTCTGCCGAAATGTGCCTAATTGGTTTATTGGTACACATAAGTACATAACTGTGCACTCTCCTCAAACAATAGCATTGTATTCTTTCACTGTAATAGCTACTGTAAATTGGACAGTGCAGTTAGATTAACAATAATTTAAGCTTTCTGCCCATATCAGATATGTCTGTGTCCTGGGAAATGTTCTTGTTACTTACAACATCATGCTAATCACATTAGCGCACGTTAGCTCAATAACATACAGTGCCTTCAAAAAGTATTCACACCCCTTCATTTTGGCCATTATTTTTTTGTTACAGCTTGAATTGAAATGAATTAAATTGAGATTTTTTTTTGGTCACTGGCCTACACACAATACCCCATAATGTCTAAGTGGAATTATGTTTTTCAAAATGAAATAAAAAATGAAAAGCTGAAATGTATTGAGTCATGTTAAAATATACAACTAAAATGTTTCCATTTGTGTTCCTTTCTTGTTTGAGTACACACAAACAATATATAATATAACAACAAAATCTTAGTCTTTACACTGAAATATGTTCTGATAGTAGTGTTTTGAATATGTCATCAGCGTGATCTCGGGTTGTCACTAAGTTAGATTAATTTGATGTGTGTGTCTGTCTCATTAGTATGCAGAGTTCTATTTTGAGCAGGGAGTACATGATTTGCATTGCTGTGTTTCATTTTGCAAGATGTCTGTGGAAAACCTGGTTCTGCCTGCTATCCACCTGACACTGGGTGATAAATTCACCTTTCAGCAGCACAATACACTGGAGTTGCTTACCAAGAAGACAGTGAATGTTCCTACAGTAAGTGGCCAAGTTTCAGTTTTGACTTAAATCTGCTGAAAATATATGGTAAAACCTGAAAAGGGTTTTCTAGCAATGATCAACAACCAATTTGACAGAGCTTGAAGAATTTTGAAAATAATAGTGGGCAATTGTTGCACAATCCAGGTGTGGAAAGCTCTTAGACTTTCCCTGAAATGGAGTGAATCCTTACCACTGCTACACCTGGCTATCAGCAGCACCTGGTCTGGCAGTGAAACAGTTCATTCAACCTCATTTACTGACTTTAAAAAAACATACAGTTGAAGTCGGAAGTTTACATACACTTAGGTCGTTTCCCAACCACTCCACAAATTTCCTGTGAACAAATTACAGTTTTGGCACGTCAGTTAGGACATCTACTTTGTGCATGACACAAGTCATTTTTCCAACATTTGTTTACAGACATATTATTTCATTTATAATTCACTGTATCACAATACCAGTGGGTCAGAGGTTTACATACACTAAGTTGACTGTGCCTTTAAACAGCTTGGAAAATTCCAGAAAATTATTTCATGGCTTTAGAAGATTCTGATAGCCTGTGGATGTATTTCAAGGCCTACCTTCAAACGCAGTGCCTCTTTGCTTGACATCATGGAAAAATCTAAAGAAATCAGCCAAGACCTCCACAAAAAAAATTGCAGACCTCCACAAGTCTGGTTCATCCTTGGGAGCAATTTCCAAATGCCTGAAGGTATCGCGTTCATCTGTACAAACAACAGTATGCAAGTAAAACACCATAGGACCACGCAGTCGTCATACCGCTCAGGAAGGAGACATGTTCTGTCTCCTATAAATGAACCTACTTTGGTGCGAAAAGTGCAAATCAATCTCAGAACAACAGCAAAGGACCCTGTGAAGATGCTGGAGGAAACAGGTCACAAAAGTATCTATATCCACAGTAAAACGGGTCCTATATCGACATAACTTGAAAGGCCACTCAGCAAGGAAGAAGCCACTGCTCCAAAACCGCCATAAAAAAAAGCCAGACAGTTTGCAACTGCATATGGGGACAAAGGTAGTACTTTTTGGAGAAATGTCCTCTGGTCTGATAAAACAAAAATAGAACTGTTTGCCATAATGACCATCGTTATGTTTGGAGGAAAAAGGGGGAGGCTTGCAAGCCGAAGAACATCCTCCCAACCGTGAAGTACGGGGGTGGAAGCATCATGTTGTGGGGGTGCTTTGCTGCAGGAGGGACTGATGCACTTCACAAAATCAATGGCATCATGAGTAGAGGAAAATGATGTGGATATATTGAAGCAACATCTCAAGACATCAGTCAGGAGGTTAAAGCTTGGTCTTCCAAATGGACAATGACCACAAGCATACTTCCAAAATTGTGGAAAAATGGCTTAAGGACAACAAAGTCAAGGTATTGGAGTGGCCATCACAAGGCCCTGACCTCAATCCTATAGAAAATGTGTGGGCAGAACTGAAAAAAGTGTGTGCAAGCAAGGAGGCCTACAAACCTGACTCAGTTACACAAGCTCTGTCAAGAGGAATGGGCCAAAATTCACCCAATGTATTGTGGGAAGCTTGTGGAAGGCTACCCAAAACATTTGACCCAAGTTAAACAATTTAAATGCAATGCTACCAAATACTAATTAATTGTATGTACATTTTTGACCCATTGGGAAAGTGATGAAAGAAATAAAAGCTGAAATAAATCGTTCTCTGTCACGCCCTGACCTTGGTTTGTTTTCTTTATTATTTTGGTTCGGTCAGGGTGTGACACGGGTGGTTGGTTTGTTTTCATTATTATTTTGGTTCGGTCAGGGTGTGACACAGGTGGTTGGTTTGTTTTCTTTATTATTTTGGTTAGGTCAGGGTGTGACACGGGTGGTTGGTTTGTCTTCTTTATTATTTTGGTTCGGTCAGGGTGTGACACGGGTGGTTGGTTTGTTTTTTTATTATTTTGGTTCGGTCAGGGTGTGACACGGGTGGTTGGTTTGTTTTCTTTATTATTTTGGTTCGGTCAGGGTGTGAGATGGGTGGTTGGTTTGTTTTCTTCATTATTTTGGTTCGGTCAGGGTGTGACACGGGTGGTTGGTTTGTTTTCTTTATTATTTTGGTTCGGTCAGGGTGTGACACGGGTGGTTGGTTTGTTTTCTTTATTATTTTGGTTAGGTCAGGGTGTGACACGGGTGGTTGGTTTGTTTTCTTTATTATTTTGGTTCGGTCAGGGTGTGACACGGGTGGTTGGTTTGTTTTCTTTATTATTTTGGTTCGGTCAGGGTGTGACACGGGTGGTTGGTTTGTTTTCTTTATTATTTTGGTTCGGTCAGGGTGTGACACGGGTGGTTGGTTTATTTTCTTTATTATTTTGGTTCGGTCAGGGTGTGACACGGGTGGTAGGTTTGTTTTCTTTATTATTTTGGTTAGGTCAGGGTGTGACACGGGTGGTTGGTTTGTTTTCTTTATTATTTTGGTTCGGTCAGGGTGTGACACGGGTGGTTGGTTTGTTTTCTTTATTATTTTGGTTAGGTCAGGGTGTGACACGGGTGGTTGGTTTTGTTTTCGTATTGTCTATGTGTAGTTGCATGTCAGCACTCATGTTATAGCTTCACGTTCGTTTTGTTATTTTGTTAGTTTGTTTAGTGTTCTTCGTTTAAACGATGAAGAATGTATTCATATCACGCTGCGCCTTGTTCTCCTCGTTATGACGAACTTGACATTCTCTCTACTATTATTCTGACATTTCATATTCTTAAAATAAAGTGGTGATCCTAACTGACCTAAAACAGGGAATTTTAACTAGGATTAAATGTCAGGAATTGGGAAAAACTGGGTTTAAATGTATTTGGCTAAGGTGTATGTAAACTTCCGACTTCAACTGTAGCTGATATGGCTGACTTGTTTAAACAAATATGTTTTCTACTGACAATTGAGATGTACAAACTGTGGCATAAAGGGACAACAAGCGGATATGAGGCGATCCATAATTTCAATTAAGACATTAATGAGCTAGCTAGGACGGACATAGTCAATTCAACTATTTGTTCAGCACTTTTGAAATGTACAGCAACAAGATTCAGAACATGGGCCGTTCTTAGAGTATTCTCCTTGCACACCAAGTCAGGACATATAAACAGACAATGAAAGATCTTTTATTTTTATTTTACAAATATTAGAATTTGTTTAGATCGTTGACAAAACATTACAATTAAATGTGTGAATACCTTCTGAAGGGGCTGTATGTCCAAAAATTGATGTCGCAACTCGAGATTTACCCTTTATTACACCCAAAAATGCTTATTATAAAATGTAAAAGGGGTAAAGGAGCTAATTTATTGTGGTAGGATGTTTATCAATTACATTTCTTGCCAAAAAGTGAAATAAAGTAGAGCCTGAATCTGAACATGATTGATAAGCACACAGCAATTATTTATATACACGGGAAAAGTTTTCAAGTCTTCATATCAAGATAATTGGATAAAGTGCATGCTGTGCACCTGAGTAATTTGTCTACCATTCCAGTGTTTAATTGCTATATTGTAATTACTTCGCCATCATGGCCTATTTATTGCCTTACCTCCCTTAACTTACCTCATTTGCACACACTGTATATATAGACATTTCTACTATATTACTGAATGTATGTTTGTTTATTTCATGTGTAACTCTGTCTTGTTTTATGTGCCGAAATGCTTTGCTTTACCTTGGCCAGGTCGCAATGAGAACTTGTTCTCAACTAGCCTACCTGGTTAAATAAAGGTGAAATATTTTATATATATATATATATATATATATATATATATATATAATGAGTCACACACACAAAATAGTCTGTCTTTAGCTAGAAGGTACAGTGTATCTATAGCTGTATGATTCAACACAGAGAATAAAGGCACCTTATAGAGCAGTCCAAGGTGGTCAGTGGTCAGTCTGCTGCAACCTGCAGAGCATTTTGTATTATTCTGTATGTAAATCCGACGACCTCCATTTAGTATGATATGTTACGTTTTGTATGATATATATTAATTTGTAGATGTCCATCATCCATTCCGTATGATATGTTACGAATGACAATTTGTATGATATCTTGCAAAAGATATATGTAAGAATTCCAATTTGTTGTGGCTAACGTTAGCTAGGTGGCTAGCTGGTTACGGTTAGGGGAAGCTTTAGCTAAAAGGGTATAGGTTAGGGTAAGGGATAGCTAACATGCTAAGTAGTTACAAAGCAGCTAAAAATTAAGTGAAAAGTTGCTAATTAGCTAAAATACTAAAGTTGTCACTGATGAGATTCAAACACGCAACATTTCGTGTTGTACGCCCACCCATCCACCCAGCCTTAAGTATATCACACTAATATGATGGTCCCGGTTTAACATATACTATGAGACCAGGCTGCAACTCCACAGGCTTCAGAGAAAACATCTGTCTGAGTTTGACCAAATAATCCCGTCATTATTGGTCTCTTCAGAGATAGCGACTAGAAGAGAATACACATGATAACTGATGGCGCGAGTGTAGGACATTTCACTTTATGCTAAACACGAGATGACTGACACGAACATGTGATCCAATGCCACGAATATTTGCTTTTGCTGGCTTTTAAATGTTGAGTCGGATTCAAAAGTGAGGTGATCTTCCTTTTCCTGAATTTGTATCCAATATGATCTGCCTGAATTTGTCAGAGCGCACAGATGTGTGTGGGAACCGGACTGTCTCTATTTTCTCCTCCAAACTCGCACCTGGTGCTGATATAGGTGTGGGATTTACAATCCTGTCAATCGGTGAGTTGGACTTGGTTATTATCACTTTCATATCGGATCATCTAGAAAAAAAATATATCCTAGAATATAGACACGCTGATGTTGATGCCTAGTTGATTGAGATTTATAGAACATGTTATAAAAAAAAATATTTTCGTGGTCAGGCTCTTCCTACAAATGAGACTTCAGACGGAACCGTGCGCAATACATGATATTATCGACTTTGTGGACAATAGTAAATCATACAGATTTATGTGTAAAATATTTTAAATGTTTGTTTTACAGACTTTATTCATATTTTAAAATATTTAATGTAGCTTATTTGTGGTATGTAAGTAATCCACAGTAGTATGTATAGCCACCTACATACAGTATGCTGCATTCGGGAAGAATTCAGACCCACTTTTTAAACATTTTGTTACGTTACTGCCTTACTCTAAAATGTATTCAATTGTTGTTTTTTCTCTTATCAATCTACACACAATACCCCATAATGACAAAACAAAAACAGGTTGATTTTTTGTGTGTGTGCAAATGTATTTAAAAAAAAACTGAAATATCACATTTATTCAGACCCTTTATTAAGTACTTTGTTGAAGCACCTTTGGCAGCGATTACAGCCTCGAGTCTTCTTGGGTATGAAGCTAGAACTTGGCACACCTGTATTTGGGGAGTTTCTCCAATTCTTCTCTGCAGATCCTCTCAAGCTCTGTCATGTTGGATATGGAGGGTTGCTGCACAACCCTCCCTATCCCGCGTTGTCTTGGCTGTGTGCTTAGAGTCGTTGTCCAGTCTGAAGTCCTGAATGCTCTGGAGCAGGATCTCATCAAAGATCTTTCTGTACTTTGCTCAGTTCATCAACCCTCGATCCTGATTATTTATGTATTTCTTAATTCAATTATTTCACTTTTAGATTAGTGTGTATTGTGAATTGTTAGATACTACTGCACTATTGGAGCTAGGAACACAGGCATTTAGCTACACCCTCAATAACATCTGCTAAATATGTGTATGTGACCAATAAAATATGATTTGATTTGATTTTGACTAGTCTCCCAGTCCCTGCCACTTTGTATTCAGGCCAAAGAGTTCGATCTTGGTTTCATTAGACCAGAGAATCTTGTTTTTCATGGTCGGAGAGTCCTTCAGGTGCCTCTTGGTAAACTCCAAGCGGGCTGTCATGTGTCTTTTACTACGGAGTTGCTTCCGTCTGTCCACTCTACCATAAAGGCCTGATTGGTGGAGTGCTGCAGAGATGGTTGGCCTTCTGGAAGGTTATCCCATCTCCACAGAGGAACTCTGGAGCTCTGTCAGAGTGACCATCGGGTTCTTGGTCACCTCCCTGACCAAGGCCCTTCTCCCCTGATTGCTCAGTTTGGGCGGATGGCCAGCTATGTGAAGAGTCTTGGTGGTTCCAAACTTCTTCCTTTAAGAATGATGGAGCTCTACTCTACTATGCGGACAACTACAAATAACTTGGTGTATGGTTAGACTGTAAACTCTCCTTCCAGACTCATATTAAGCATCTCCAATCCAAGATTAAATCTAGAATCGGCTTCCTATTTTGCAACAAAGCATCCTTCACTCATGCTGCCAAATATACCCTCGTAAAACTGACTGTCCTACCGATCCTTAACTTTGGCGATGTCATCTACAAAATAGCCTCCAACACTCTACTTGCCATCCGTTTCATCACCAAAGCCCCATATACTACCCACCACTGCGACCTGAATGCTCTCGTTGGCTGGCCCTCGCTTCATATTTGTCGCCAAACCCACTGGCTCCAGGTCATCTTTAAATCCTTGCTAGGTAAAGCCCCGCCTTATCTCAGCTCACTGGTCACCTTAGCAGCACCCACTCGTAGCACGCGCTCCAGCAGGTATATTTCACTGGTCACCCCCAAAGCCAATTCAGGCTTGGGCCGCCTTTCCTTCCATTTCTCAGCTGCCAATGACTGGAACGAATTGCAAAAATCACTGAAGCTGGAGACTCATATCTCCATCACTAACTTTAAGCATCAGCTATCAGAGCAGCTTACAGATCATTGCACCTGTACATAGCCCATCTGTAAATAGCCCATCCAACTACCTCATCCCCATATTGTTATTTATTATATTCATTTTTTTATTCTCCTTTGCACCCCAGTATCTCTACTTGCGCATTCATCTTCTGCACATCTATCACTCCAGTGTTTATTTGCGAAATTTTCATTATTTAGCCGCTATGGCCTATTTATTGCCTTACCTCCCTACTCTTCTACACTGCTTTGCTTTATCTTGGCCAGGTCGCAGTTGTTAATGAGAACTTGTTCTCAACTGGTTTACCTGGTTAAATAAAGGCAAAATAATAAAATAAAATACTGTCTCGGAGCTATACGGACAATTTGTTCGACTCCATGGCTCGGTTTTTGCTCTGACATGCACTTTCAACTGTGGGACCTTATATAGACAGGTGTGTGCCTTTCCAAATCACGTTCAATCAATTGAATTTACCACAGGTGGACTCCAATGAAGTTGTAGAAACATCTCAAGGATGATCAATGGAAACAGGATGCACCTGAGCTCAATTTTGAGTATCATAGCAAAGGGTCTGAATATTTATGTAAATGATCTATTTCTGTTTTCTATTTGGAATAAATTAGCAAAACATGTATAAACCTGTTTTTGCTTTGTCATTATGGGATATTGTGTGTAGATTGATGAGAAAAATAATAATATTTAATATATTTTAGAATAAGGCTGTAACGTAACAAAATGTGGATAAGTCAAGGGTCTGAATACTTTGCACTCTATATCAGTACAATTGACACTTTATAAAAATATCAATATTTCATGGTATTTTTAGAACATGTGTCAACTGTAGTGTTATAGATGGCTATACCTAGTAAAATGTGGTCTCAACGATATTACAGTTCACTAAGTGTATTGTATTTCCTCTCACCTGAGGTTCTGTGTCCACCTGTAAAATTAAACAGACATGATGCTTGGTTTGTAAATACACTCAGGAATGGGCATATCATTTTTTTGTGACCAAATGTGTATTTATTTTGTTACATAGTGTTTTTTTAAATCCAAATTAGTAAAAATTATATTTTTGATGTGAGTGGGGCCAGTCTTTCTTTTTCCTCCAAGTCTGTTTGAGCTATCATGCCAACTCTGTGTCACTCGTCATTGCAAACATGTTTGTTTTGACAATGAGAAATGGACTTAATAATAATAATAATAATAATATATCCCATTTAGCAGACGCTTTTGTCCAAAGCGACTTACAAGTCGGCTGGGGCCACTACTTTTACATATGGGTGGCCCCAGCGGGAATCGAACCCACGACGCTTGGCGACTTAACATGATAGCACAAAGTCATCTGGGACCAGGCTAGGCTGATTTTCTTAATCTTTTCATCATCCTTTCATTTGTCTCCGTGTCAGCCACAGGAGGTTGGTGGTACCTTATTTGGGGAGGACGGTCTCATGGCAATGGCTGGAGCGTGGTTTCCATGTGTTTGATGCCATTCCATTCGCTCTGTTCCAGCCATTATTATGAGCTGTCCTCCCCTCAGCAGCCTCCACTGGTGTCAGGGGTGTTATTTGTACCTCTAATGGAATATCTGACAGTTTGTGACTTCTGTTTCTACAATAAGACTATCAAAGTTTTCTTCTTTTAGAGTTCAGTAGTTCATGTGTTTGTTGTACGGGCCTACTTCCTTTCAGTATTGCGGACACATGTTATTGCAGACATAGGTTATTATTTTGAGTCACCTGAATGCCTTATTGCATGTAACAGCTGCTATTTCAGGAAATCCATCACTCTCTATCCACGGTGGCTCAGTGGTTCCTTAGTGGTGTATTCCCTCTGTGTCCAGCAGAATTATTTCTCACACCTCCTCTATGATGCTTACATATTGAGTGAACACACGACAGGGGGTTAGCTGTGATTGCCAGCCAAACACCTTAACAGTAGAACGGTCATCTGGTGACTGGTATCTGTCTTACAGGAACATGATACTGTAGGTCTTATATAATGTCAGGTGTAATACTTATGGAAGTGTTGGTTTAATATTTCAGACAGGTTATATTCAGGATCCATTCTGATCACTGCTTGAGGAAACTTTATTTTCGAAGATACCTGTGGTTATTGCACCAGATCTTACAGTAGATATTGACTACCATGAGAAATTACAATGTCAGAATGTACACAACAAATGACACAATAGGAAATGCACAAAAAAATACAAAAACCATTCATGAAAAACAATCCAACGACAGACCATATCAATCATCACTCTCTTCTCCCATCTCTATAGAGATTCTTTGTTTCCCCTTTCTTGTCTCTCTTCCAACCAGTGCTTCTGTCCGTCCTCGGCAACGGCCTGGTGCTGGTCATCTCCTACCGACGGAGGAAGAAGATGGTGGGTTCAGAGCTCCTCTGCGTCAACCTGGCCGTGGTGGATTTCCTATGTTGCATCTGTTTCTACCCGCTGTCCATTCTGTCATCGTTTAATCATGCCTGGCTGGGGCACCACGTCACGTGCGTCTACTACGGTCTGGGCTGCTACATATTCGGCCTGTGCGGCATGTTCACCATCGCCGCCATCAGCGTGATCCGTTATCTGAAAACATTCTATAACCTGGTCTATGGTGAGTAGAGCCTAGTCTATTTGGAGGGGGGGCAGCCTGGTCTATGGTGAGTAGAGCCTAGTCTATTTGGAGGGGGGGGCAGCCTGGTCTATGGTGAGTAGAGCCTAGTCTATTTGGGGGAGGGCAGCCTGGTCTATGGTGAGTAGAGCCTAGTCTATCTGGGGGGGGGGGGGGGGGGGGCAGCCTGGTATATGGTGAGTAGAGCTTAGTCTATTCGGGGGGGGCAGCCTGGTCTATGGTGAGTAGAGCCTAGTCTATCTAGGGGGGGGGGGGGCAGCCTGGTCTATGGTGTGTAGAGCCTAGTCTATTTGGATGGGGGGGCAGGCTGGAGTACCAGATAGTGGGGTTTGCATGTTTGGGACTATTCTATTGGTTTTGTTGTAACAGGTAAGGTCAGTATTACATTTACATTTTAGTAATTTAGCAGATGCTCTTATCCAGAGCGACTTATAGGAGTAATTAGGGTCAAGTTCCTTCCACAAGGGCACATCGGCAGATTTTCACTTTGTCCTGTCGGGGTTTTTGAACCAGCAAACTCTAGAAATATTTCACCAGGCTAAGTGAATGTTAGACTCCCTACATGCTTACCCAACCTAGCTGCTGCACACTACACAAAGTACAGATACCCCCAAAACGACTTAAGTAAAAATACTTCAAAGTACTATTAAGTAATTTACACAAATGCTCCCAGCTGCTGCACAATGCACAAACAAAGTACAGATACCCCTAAAAATGACTTAAGTAGTACTTTAAAGTATTTTTACTTAAGTAATTTACAGAACTGCTCCCAGCTGCTGCACTCTACACAAACAACCACTGACTCAGTGTGACATTAAGTGAACAACAACATGAATTGAAATAGCTGATATCATCTTGAAATGAAAATCACACTCAGGACCATATGTTGTTCTGTGTTGTGTTATCTGTAAGCGTTGTGTGTGTGTGTGCGCATGTGTAGTGTAAATGTGTTTGTGTGTGTGTGTGCACGTGTGTGTGTGGGTGTTTGTGTGTCATCCAACTCCCGAATGCACTGCATCTCAGCGTCACTACAGACCCTGGTTCGATTCCAGGCTGTATCACAACCGTCCGTGATTGGGAGTCCCATAGGGCGCGCATAATTGACCTAGCGTTGTTCTGGTTAGGGTTTGGCCAGGGGTAGGCGGTCGTTGTAAATAAGAATTTTTCTTAACTGATTTGCCTGGATAAATACATGTTATATAAAATGTAAAATATAAATCCTGTTTGTGTCCATTGGGGTCTTTCCAGGAAGTCTCCAGGGACTAATATACAGTACCTTCAGACAGTATCCATACCACTTGACTTTTTCCACATTTTGTTCTGTTACAAAGTGAGATTAAAATGGATTTGTCATTTTTTGTCAACGATCTACAAAAAATACTCTGTAATGTCAAAGTGTAAAGAAAAATCTAACATTTGTTAAACAAAAAATATGAAAAATAAAACCCTAATATATCTTGATTTGTATTCAACCTCCTGAGTCAATGTTACAGTCACCTTTGACAGTGATTACAGCTGTGAGTCTTTCTGGGTAAGTCTCTAAGAGCTTTCCACACCTGGATTGTGAAACATTTGCCCATTATTATTTGACCAATTCTTCAAGCTGTGTCAAATTGGTTGTTGATCATTGCTAGAGAACCATTTTCAGGTCTTGCCATAGATTTTCAAGTAGATTTAAGTCCAACTGTAACTCGCCACTCAGGAACATTCACTGTCTTCTTGCTAAGCAACTCCAGTGTAGATTTGGCCTTGTGTTTTAGGTTATTGTCCTGCTGAAAGGTGAATTCATCTCCCAGTGTCTGGTGGAAAGCAGACTGAACCAGGTTATGTCAGCTATTATGCCATATTGTGACATGGTTATTACCGTGTCATAACGTGTTATGGCGCTGGATGTCAAGTAAAGTGTAACCATATTATAATATATGACAATATGACATCATCATACAAAGCGGGCAATGTCCTGCTTACAGACATCAACAACGACAAACTTAAAATCTGCAAAGACGACCACTAGTACCACTACTGTTGTTGATGATGATGATGATGATATTATCAGTAAACAGAAAATCACAGCTCTGTAAGTTTTTTCTCTGTGGTCTGTTTATAGGCTGTATTTATAATGTATTGCATACACACTTATAGTTAGTTATACAGACTTGATCTCTCTCTTGTTGTAGCAACAACAACTCACCATCCCTAGGTTGGCTATAACAGGATGCCTCCTGCCCTGTTCTGTCCCTTGCTCTGATCTGAAAGACATTAAAGACAATATGGGCACAATTCCACCTAGCCTATCACAGGGCAAGGTGGAGGTGCTGTAATACTACAATACCTTGGAAAACTAAATGAAGGGCCTATGAGAGGGGGCTAAGGATCGATTTGGATTTGAGCGTCTCCTGTCTCGCTCTCACTTTGTGTTTGTGTGTGTCTGTCTGTCTGTCTGTCTGTCTGTCTGTCTGTCTGTCTGTCTGTCCGTCCGTCCGTCCGTCCGTCCGTCCGTCCGTCCGTCTGTATCCCCAGTGGCTCCTGAGTGGCACAGCAGTCTAAGGCACTGCATCTCAGTGCAAGAAGTGTCACTGCAGTCCGTGGTTTACATCCAGCTGTGATTGGAAGTCCCACTTGGCGGCACACAATTGGCCCGGCGGCGCACAATTGGCCCAGCGTCGTCCGGGTTTTGCTGTGGTAGGCCATCGTTGTAATAAGAATTTGTTTTTAGCTGTCTTGCCTAGTTAAATAAAGATTACATAAAAATAAATCTCTCTCTCTCGCTCTCTCGCACCTCTCTCTCTCTCTCACTCTCACACACACCTCTCTATCTTTCTCTCTCCCTCTCTCTCTTTGTCTCTCCAATTAACTAGTAGCAGGGCTTTCCGCTCTCCTGTGTTAATTGTAAGAGACGAGTAGGGTGCTCAGCCCTGAGTACTGGGATCAGGTGTGGATTAGGACAGGAGATGAGGGGAATAATGCCACGGGACAGGTTAGTCATCAGTCAGTCTTCTCATCCCAGTCGGGAGCCTGTGAGATCGATTGATGTTCTCTAATTACCATCTATGTGTCAGATCAATGGAGACCACATAGCATTTCTTTTGGAGAAATGGCCTTATTTTCCCATGGACTTTACATTTATGTGCCATAACTGCAATATTTTTAAGCCAATATTCTATAAGACAGGTATTCAAGGTATTCAAGCAGTAGAGAATTTGAGGTGCGGTACTCAGTACTGGTGTGTTCACATCAAGCACTGATTAATCACAGAATCATCCAAACACAATGACAATCCCAGATGTCACCTTCCCTTTAAGAATATAACCAGGCGATGGGATGTCTCTTTCCTTGCAGCAGTCTGGCTGGATGGTGCCAACATCCGGCTGGTGTGCTGTGCCTCGTGGCTAATCGCCGCCGTCTGGTCCTCCTTCCCCTTGTTCGGCTGGGGCGAGTACGTCCCCGAGCCCTACGGCCTGTCCTGTACCATCGCCTGGCACAGCTTCCACACCTCCTTTAAAGACGCCTTCTACGTCATCTGTTCCTTCTCTTGTTTCATGCTGGTGCCCGTCCTGCTCATCGTGACGTCCCAGATCCAGATCCTCTATAAAGTCTATCATTTCACCTACGCCTTGTCAGCCCGGGGGATCCGGACCAACCTGCGCCATGCCGAAAAACGTCTCTCCATGGTGAGAAGGGTTTTCTGTCCTGCTGAAAGAGGAACCACGGCAATGTGCCTGAACCTCTCTGACTTAGTGGAGGACTGTCTGTCACAGTGCATACGTTTTTCTTTATTTGTACTATTTTCTACATTGTAGAATAATAGTGAAGACATTAAAACTAGAAATAACACATGTAGTAACCAAAAAAGCACCAGCATGCTCTGGCATTATACAGTCTGGATGACCTCTTATGTCATATGTTATTACATGCTATGTAAGAGTCTACATACCAGCTGTTATAACAGGGTGTTATGTCATTTATCCTCTGTGTCACATTATTACCTTGAAATGAATGACGTGCGTCATAAACATGTAATATTTCCTTAAAGAGTGTGCACATACACCTTCAGTAAAGTGACATTCATTTGAGGTGGTATAAAACAGTGAAGAATGTGCTTATACCACGGGATGAGTTGAAAGTATCACAAAAAAAGGACACGTTATAAGAAAGCACAACACAAAATAGAAAGCCCAATTATGGGCAAAAGAGCAGATTTTAAAAAACATCTGAATTGGGCTGCCTGTGTCAATGCAGCCCAGGGCACGTATGCCATTTTTGGGCTGCATTTTGCTCAGTAAAGTCAGTACAGAAGTCAGTACTAGTGGTGTCATTAGGTAGGCTTGAATTAGCTCCATATACAGAAGCCAACTCTAATGTTGAAAGAGTTGGCCTTAGTACATACTGTAGATTTGAATCTACCCAATGATACCAGTTTTTGTATGAGAGTTTACGAGATATAGTTGGATTTAGGCATCCCAAGTGGCGCAGCGGTGTAAGGTGCTGCATCGCAGCGCTAGAGGCGTCACTACAGACCTGGGTTCGATCCCAGGCTGTGTCGCAGCCGGGGGTGACCAGGAGAACCATGAGGCGACGCACAATTGGCCCAGCATCGTCTGGGTTAGGGGAGGGTTTGGCCGGCCGGGATGTCCTTGTCCCATTGCGCTCTAGTAACTCCTTGTGGCAGGCCGGGAGCATGCACACTGACTTTGGTCGCCAGCTGTACAATGTTTTCTCCAAAACATTGGTCCTTCTGGGTTAAGTGAGCAGTGTGTCAAGAAGCAGGGCTGCTTGGCGGGGTTGTGTTTCGGAGGACGCATGGCTCTCGACCTTCGCCTCTCCCGAGTTTGTATGGGAGTTGCAACAATGGGACAAGACTGTAACTACCATTTGGGGGTAAAATGTTAAATTTAGCAAATAATGTATGGATTTGGGTCTAGATATTGGACGCAACATAATGTCTCTGTCGTCCCCCTCAGATGTTCTTCTGCATCAGCCTTGGCTTTGTGACGGCCTGGGCTCCCTACGCCGTTGTCTCCTTCCTCTTCATCTTCCACAAGGACAACAGGTACATGGCGCCTGGGGGCTTCGTGTTCCCCGCACTGTTCGCCAAGAGCTCCCACATCTACAACCCCTTCATCTACTTCTACTTCAACAAGGCCTTCCGTCAGGAGCTGCGCTGCCTGTTGCGCTCCTTCTGTCCCCGGTTAGCCAGGAACCGTGTGGGGGTCCGCTCTGCCATGGGCCAGGAGAGACTCCCCGGGGGGCCACATCCCATCCAAATCCAGCTCCAGGAGCTGGGGATGTCTGGAGGGGGAGTCCTAGGGGAGGAATAGCAGCGAGGACACGGGGAGCACACTTTGGGGTGATCTCCTGCTGAGTGTCCAAGATCAGAGTGAACCCCTCGGCTGTGGACCATAGACCTGTCCAGTGCTTGACTTGGGCAGGAGCTCACCGGAGCTGAGCACCGGCACCTCAAATGTTCTACTGCTTGAGCTCCTGTTCCTCTTATAGAATATGAACTCAAAAGTATTGTGGAGTTCTTGAACCTAAATATGAACAGTATTGGCACCCAAAATGAGTACCTGCACCTAAGTCAAGTCAAGCACTGGCACCTGTCTAATAGTTCCTTCCCATCCCCACCTGAACACTGATTGGATGATGAGAAAGAGAGGGGCGTGGACTCTGCAATAGGTTTGCTATAAGTTGAAAAGTGAATCGGGGTTGGTGCTCCTGAGACTGAGGCTGAATAACAAATCAGTCCCTTCCCCTCATTCCTCAGCCCTCCATTTGCGCGTTCACACGTGCCTCCACAATATGCACACGTGTCTGACAGCTAAGGGAGTGAAAAGGATTGAAGGTGTAAGGGCTTATTAGCCACTTTAACTGAGCCAGCAAGTTACATGTTGCGTTTATATGTTTGTTCACTATATATGCCATGTGCCTTTTGTTTGTGTCTGATTTCAAGATTTGACACATGTAACAAATTAAATATCTCCCAAATTAAATGTTTGACTGTTACTGTAAAATGACAAGGGGAATTTGTTGATTTGAATTTCATGCTTGTTTTGTTATTTAAATGTGGAACATGAATTCCATAATTTAAGTCACGAGTGTGTCCTGAAGTTGATGGGTTTATTTGATCCCCTTGCCACTTAAAGTCACCCTCAAAGTTTTGTCAGCAGCACATTACATTGGAGGGCCCTCCCAGTGAGTTGGTAGGGGGGAAGGGGCTGGTTTGGGATTCCCCATGAGACTTCTGAGAGCAGTACCAGAAGTACACGGGAAGTACGTTGATCCTTCCACAGAAGCAGTGACAGGGTGCTACCATAGGAGGGCCAGTGAGACCAGAGACAAAGAGCTGAGGCCACAGAACCAGGAAGAGGCCAGCAAAGACTCCCAGCCAATAGGAAGAGCTCAGCATAATGTTATGGTAACACACAGACAGCACTGGACTAGAGTACAAGATGAGAACAAGGAGTAAAAACATTTTTGTCTTGTAAAAACTCAAATTTGCCAATTCTTAATAGCATTTCAGGCCTAAGTGGATTTATAAGAATACCTAAATTGTAATGAAAACAACATGAAATCAATGGTTTATGTATTAATCTTGTCCACCAGCTGGCTTGCTTTCTCTGTCTATATGGAGTAGCAAATGAGTTGGGGGACGAGGTTATGTACTGTTTATATAGTCAGTCGTGTAGGGTAACACAAATAATTGCAGTTTACACGCTTTTGGGGGAGTGGACAGTTTACTCACCTTTTGAGAAAAATGTTTTGAAAGTATAGGGAGCTTAACCTTTTTTCACTGCCACAGGTAATCAAAGCTTACCCACCTATTTATTTTACCACTAGGCTACATCACTGGTATAGATGATGACGCTTTTAAATGACTGGGCTAAATTTTGCATAAAAAACTTGTGTATTTTGTTTTATTTTACACTAGTGTTTCCCATGGATTTTAATTGTCTGTTAATACCTTCATCTTCTGATTAAGATTCCATAAGATTTGTACTTGTGCTTGGATGCACACAGTACACGGATCTACAGTGCCTTCAGAAAGTATTCACACCCCTTGACTTTTTCCACATTTTGTTGCTACAGCCTGAATTTAAAGTGGCTAAAATGTCGATTTTGTGTCACTGGTCTACACATAATACTGCAAAATGTCAAAGTGGAATTATGTTTTTAGTCATTTTTTACAAATTATTTAAAAATCTAAAGCTGAAATAATTATTTTGTTATAGCAAGACTAAATAATTTCAGAAGTAAAAATGTGCTAAACAAGTCAGATAATAAGTTGCATGGACTAATGGTTTTTGAACAACTACCTAATCTCTGTACTCCATGCATTGATCTGTCAGGTTCCTCATTTGAGCAGTACATTTCCAGCACAGATTTGACGACAATGAAGAGGGAGGTTTTCCAATGCCTTGCAAAGAAGGGCACCTATTGGTAGACAAAGAGATATGGCGTCCTTCCTAACTCAGTTGACGGAGAGAAAGGAAGCCGCTCAGGGATTTCACCATGAGGCCAATGGTAACTTTAAAACAGTTTTTATGATAAAAAGAAAAGGAATAGAGCTAAGCACAGGTAAAATCCCAGAGGAAAACCTGGTTCAGTCTGCTTTCAACAGACACCGGGAGACAAATCCACCTTTTAGCAGGACAATAACCTAAAACGCAAAGCCAAATATACACTGGAGTTACTTACTAAGATGACATTGAGTGGTCGAATATACAGTTTTCACTTAAATCTGCTTGATTTAATCTATGGCAAGTCCTGAAACTGGGTGTCTAGCAATGATCTACCAACAACTTGACAGAGCTTGAATAATTTTTTTAATAATAATGGGCAAATATTGTACAATCCAGGTTTGCAAAGCTCTTAGAGACTTATCCAGAAAGACGTGCAGCTGTAATTGCTACCGAAGGTGATTCTAACATGTATTGACTCAGGGGGTTGAAAACATTACAGAGTATTTTGTGTAGATCGTTGACAGAAAATTAAAACTAAATCCATATTAATCCCACTTTGCAACAGAACAAAATGTGGGAAAAGGCACATTTTGAATACTGTCTGAAGACATTGTACATGTTGTACCTATCTACATGTTGTACCTATCTACATTTTGTACCTATCTACATGTTGTACCTATCTACATGATTGCACTGACAGGATCAATTGGAAGGATGATTTTCACACATTGTGGTTATGGGTCAAAATCAATCTTCTCTTCATTTGATTGATTTTACCATCATTTCACCGTATTATCCAGACGAGCGGTGCTTTCAAATGTGTTGCCTTGTTCTATCCGTATCATCTATTGAGTTATCATAGGGGTTTTTACAATGTGATGCTTGACTGCTTTGTCAATCACTTCAGTTTAAAAAAGCCTAGTTTGAAAGCATTGACTGTAGGCATCTTGTTTGGATGTTGACATACATTTAAATATATATATATATATATATATATATATATATATATATATATATATATATATATGTATAAAAGCTTTGTCAGGTATGTTTGTGTCACACGCTCTTCGATGTCCAAGGGCTTACATAACAGTATTAAGATAGGCTTTTACACATGATTTGCTGTATGTTTCAGTACAATATTCAATATTTGCTGTTTGTTACTGTTAATGGTCATTTTAATTGATAATATACACATATTGATTGTTAAATAATATAATTTATAAATGCTTTATGAGCTTAGTAGTAGCTTGGTAGAATTGTCCTATCAGAACTCAGAAATCTAAATTTGTATTACTCCACTGTTGGAATGTTGTTGTTGTCATTTGAGTGTAAACCTACCATGTAGCCTACAGCTTCCTGTTTAAAACATATAATGGATGGTCATGTCCTTGGATACATTGCATAATTTAGTGCCAGGTGTCAGATGTTTGTTGTTTGGATGTTTATGTTTCTGTCAAGCCCTGGTCTTCGTATTTTGTGTTTTCTTCATTTATTTGGTCAGGCCAGGGTGTGACATGGGTTTTTGTATGTGGTGTGTTTTGTATTGGGGTTTTTTCACATGTATTGGGATGGTAGCTTAGTGGGGTGTTCTAGGTGAATCTATGGCTGTCTGAAGTGGTTCTCAATCAGAGGCAGGTGTTGATCGTTGTCTGTGATTGGGAACCATATTTAGGCAGCCATATTCTTTGAGTGTTTCGTGGCTGATTGTCCTTATGTCCTTAGTGTCCTATGTTCCTGTCTCTGTGTTAGTTTACACAAGTATAGGCTGTTTCGGTTTTCGTTACGTTTATTGTTTTGTAGTGTTTGTGTTTAGTGTGTTTTTCATTAAACATGAATCGTAATCAACACGCCGCATTTTGGTCCGACTCTCCTTCCCACACCGAAAGCCGTAACAGTTTCAGAATTTTTATTGGATTCTGGTTTGTTCCACTACTATTTATGATATTTCTGAATACATTAGGAAATCTGTCACTCAGTCCACTGATTATTATCATTTGTAATGAATTAAATGATATCATACCAAAGTTGCAGTCTATCTCTGTTAGAATGTGTTCTGCATTAAATTACTTATTATGACATTATAAATGCTTATACATGATTATCACATGCCATAATGAATTATACCTTTCAGATTTAAGTATGGTGCAACCAATATATATATATATATTTAATGTGCTGTGAATGTCCAAAAAAGAAAACACTGAATTACACCCTAACACAACAATATTCATAGTTAAAAAATAATAATCAAAGGCAATTAGTTAAGGCAATTTTCTCTCTTAATATGTATTCTGTAGTTATTCTGATATGACTTCAATGTTTAAATACCATAAATGTTCTCTTCCCTTCTTATTATACAGCCCAAACGAGGGACTGATTCCATTAGAGATACTGGACCACTAATGGACACTGGAAAAAATTTAAACAATGATTAGATATGGGTAGAATAGTTGCAATTAATCAGTCTTAATAACCCTTCTACTAACCCTCTGAGACTGCCTCATCTCATGCATTTTAATGAACGGGCAAGAGACATACAGTACATACTCTATCTGTGATTATACCCTCCTCAATCAATGCTCTCTCCAACACTGTGTTCTAACATGCAGTGCTCTATCATGCAGAGCTCTCTCCGACACGGTGCTCTAACATGCAGAGCTCTCTCCGACACGGTGCTCTAACATGCAGAGCTCTCTCCGACACCGTGCTCTAACATGTAGTGCTCTCTCCGACACCGTGCTCGAACATGCAGTGCTCTGTCCGACACCGTGGTCTAACATGCAGTGCTCTCTCCGACACCGTGGTCTAACATGCAGTGCTCTCTCCGACACCGTGCTCTAACATGAGTCAAATATATGTGGCCAACCCTTGGATATTTTTCTGGAGGATATGTCCCACACACTGGTGCACACACACACACATGCACATTATCCCCCCAGCCATTTCATCCCATTCACTGTGAAATTGTAATGCATCAAAGACCATTTTTCAGTAGCCACTTAAAACGGATTGAAGTGAACCTGTAGGGTTACTTTTCAGCTTTAAACACATTGATTTTGGACAGAGGATGCATTAAAAGCTACCGAAGGTGATTCTAACATGTATTGACTCAGGGGGTTGAAGAATTGAACCACAGGAAGTTTCTCAGGGCATTCTTGTCTTGTTGATTTGATTGACCTGGGCCAGAAAAGGTTCACGCTGTGTACACACAAAAAAATCATTGTCCGAAAAGCAAGTCACATGCCCAACATATAAATACATATATATATATATATATATATATATATATATATATATATATATATATATAGTGGGGCAAAAAAGTTTTTAGTCAGCCACCAATTGTGCAAGTTCTCCCACTTAAAAAGATGAGAGAGGCCTGTAATTTTCATCATAGGTACACTTCAACTATGACAGACAAAAGGAGGAAAAAAATCCAGAAAATCACATTGTAGGATTTTTAATGAATTTATTTGCAAATTATGGTGGAAAATAAGTATTTGGTCACCTACAAACAAGTAAGATTTCTGGCACTCACAGACCTGTAACTTCTTCTTTAAGAGGCTCCTCTGTCCTCCACTCATTACCTGTATTAATGGCACCTGTTTGAACGTGTTATCAGTATAAAAGACACCTGTCCATAACCTCAAACAGTCACACTCCAAACTCCACTATGGCCAAGACCAAAGAGCTGTCAAAGGACACCAGAAACAAAATTGTAGACATGCATCAGGCTGGGAAGACTGAATCTGCAATAGGTAAGCAGCTTGGTTTGAAGAAATCAACTGTGGGAGCAATTTTTAGGAAATGGAAGACATACAAGACCACTGATAATCTCCCTCGATCGGGGGCTCCACGCAAGTTCTCCAACCGTGGGGTCAAAATGATCACAAGAACGGTGAGCAAAAATCCCAGAACCACACGGGGGGACCTAGTGAATGACCTGCAGAGAGCTGGGACCAAAGTAACAAAGCCTACCATCAGTAACACACTATGCCGCCAGGGACTCAAATCCTGCAGTGCCAGACGTGTCCCCCTGCTTAAGCCAGTACATGTCCAGGCCCGTCTGAAGTTTGCTAGAGAGCATTTGGATGATCCAGAAGAAGATTGGGAGAATGTCATATGGTCAGATGAAACCAAAATATAACTTTTTGGAAAAACTCAACTCGTCGTGTTTGAAGGACAAAGGATGCTGAGTTGCATCCAAAGAACACCATACCTACTGTAAAGCATGGGGGTGGAAACATCATGCTTTGGGGCTGTTTTTCTGCAAAGGGACCAGGACGACTGATCCATGTAAAGGAAAGAATGAATGGGGCCATGTGTTGTGAGATTTTGAGTGAAAACCTCCTTCCATCAGCAAGGGCATTGAAGATGCCTGGGCTGGGTCTTTCAGCATGACAATGATCCCAAACACACTGCCCGGGCAATGAAGGAGTGGCTTCGTAAGAAACATTTCAAGGACCTGGAGTGGCCTAGCCAGTCTCCAGATCTCAACCCCATAGAAAATCTTTGGAGGGAGTTGAAAGTCTGTGTTGCCCAGCAACAGCCCCAAAACATCACTGCTCTATAGGAGATCTGCATGGAGGAATGGGCCAAAATACCAGCAACAGTGTGTGAAAACCTTGTGAAGACTTACAGAAAACGTTTGACCTCTGTCATTGCCAACAAAGGGTATATAACAAAGTACTGAGATAAACTTTTGTTATTGACCAAATACTTATTTTCCACCATAATTTGCAAATAAATTCATTAAAAATCTCATTTTTTCTCATTTTGTCTGTCATAGTTGAAATGTACCTATGATGAAAATTACAGGCCTCTCTCATATTTTTAAGTGGGAGAACTTGCACAATTGGTGGCCTGTTTGTGTAGTAAGTAGACTCCACATTCACATTTAAAGGGGCAATCTGCAGTTGCTACATCCATTTTTGGACTCAATTAACAATATGTACCCGTTGATTCTTGAAGAATATAACTTAAATGCCTCATGAGTTTAGTTCAACTGTCATACCCCGTTAGAACACAAATATAAGCTTGTTTTACTCCAATGTTTGTAAACAAAGTAAATGTGAACAAATACTGTACAGCCTCAAAACCAGTGGCAGTCAGCGCTGTTTAGTGCTTTTTTTATGACCATGGCCTTATTTCTATTACAGCATATTGGATGACTCTCATTCATATTCCATTCGCCCAACTCAATGTAACATCAATAGGTTTAGGCTACTATATGATACTCACATTTTCCCTATACCCATCATGAGGTTGCTACAACCTAGCCTATGAATGAAAGTTTACAATGTAGGTGTGTACAGGTCGAGAGACAAATGGAAGTAATCAAGATGACAGACAGTGACAGTTCAATACCGCCTTACACACTCTTGCCTACATCTAGCTGATGTAGGGTGTAATCTTTAGTCCAACAGCTGCAAATGAGAATTTCTATTGGACAAATTCAGGGATGTTTATCACAGTTTCTTTCCGTTTGCTTCTGTTTAAGAACCGTTTTTCAACAAAATCGGTGGAATGAACACACCCCTGATCACACTCACACATTGTTCACTTTCATAGCAGCCACATAAAAACAGCATGATTACTTTGATTGTTGCGTAATTCCTTCTCGCATCTACACTCTCTCCTCCTCTCACCTTTTTCCTTTGCTTGTGGACTTCACTGCACAACACATCAGCTGTCTGTGACCTGGCGAAAAAAGCTTTACAAGCCAAACCTTCAAACCAAAGCCACTACACACAGCCTACATCGTTTTCACCACATTAACTATCATCATAGTCAACATACTGTAGCTAGTAGAAGTAACGAGTTAGTAAAACCGCTACAATCGTGCAGTATAGTGTACCGTCAGCAGGCAGTTTAGCAGTTACACTGGCGGGCCCTGGTTGCCGAAATTAATAAAACCTAAAGCTTACCTTGATTTGGAAGAGTTCCAGTGTTGAATAGCCAGCTAGCTAACATAGCATCCCTCTCTGTTTGAGTAGGCTAAACTAGTTAGCTGCATTTGCTAACTAACAAAGTCAAAGTGAAAGTGAAAAAATACAAAGAAATACAGCTAGCTCTCTCTTCCTCTTGCTTCCCCTTCTTTTTTAAAGAAATTAATTTGTTCTAAATGATTCAACTATTGTTTTTCTCTCTCTTTGAGTCAAATGAATCAAGATTCATTCTATAATCCTTTGATTGGGTGGACAACATGTCAATTCATGCTGAAAGAGCTCTAATAGGTTGGAGGACAGTTGTCATAATTACTATGTAAGTCTATGGAAGGGGTGAGGACCATGAGCCTCCTGGGTCTGTGTTGAAGTCAATGTACCTAGAGGAGAACGGATACTACCTGTCCTCCGACTACACCATGGTGCTACCCTACAGAGTGCTGTTGAGGCTACTGTATACCTTTATTGCAACACCGTGTGTTTTAATAAATTATTTGGTTACGCTAATATATTTAATATAGTTTTATCTATAAAGGATAACTTTTTTAAATATTTACGCTCTGTCTATGAATTTGAGATTGGTTACATTTCTCCAGCCCCGTCCCTGTGTTTTTACAGCTGATTGACCCTTTAAATACCTTCTGATATTCTCAACACTATATCCTATTTCCATTGATCACTGGAAGGAAAATTACTTTGGTTACCTAGCTGGAAATAAATTGTCCGTGCAACCCAAGTCCATCTCCATGGAATCAACCTCAAGACTCCTCAAAACAATAGCCAATATCCTCTTCAAACTGACTATTGAGGTAATAAATGACTAGTCAGACATATTAGATTGAAATCAATCAAGTCAAGAGTGTGCAATTTATTATACCCCAGGTCTTGGAATCAGAGTGAAACAAGTCCAGGAACAGAGAATAATGAGATGTAGGTTAGAGGTGAGGATATTTACCTCTTGTTTTACAAACCTAACAATATCCCCATAGTTGGTGCGAGGGCTTGAGAATGATGTGAGGGTGCAGGTGGGAGGATACTTTATTCATACCCCTTCATATACTTTTAAATCACTGTCACACTCCAAACACATCCAGACCTGAGAGAGTTGAGGTGTGCGTGTGCATGCATATATTTGTTCATGTGTGTGTGTGAGCCCCCTCTTTTCTGAGGTATTGTTGGGCCTGGTTGTCATGGCGGTGCCCTGCTCGTTATACTCGAAAAGGGGGAGAGTGCTTTGGTGGGATGCCTGGCGATCTCATTACTGCAGGAAGCCTGTCTGAGTGGAGCCGGAGGGATGGAGAGATGGAGAGATGGAGGGATGGAGGAGGGGGACAATGGGGCCAGCGGGCCCAGATCAAGCAGAACCCCAATTCCTATTTTGTCCAGAGGGCCTCCATTGTTCTAAACCTTCATTAGCACCAGCTGAAGAAGCCGGTCAGAAGGACCTGGTGCCCCATTCTGTTCCTGCACTCCTACTGTGTACTGTAGAGCCCCTGTGATCTGCTCCCGCAAGTCCCTCCACTGTTCCCCTGCACTCCGCTCCACATACAGACCAGACACGGACAGGGATAGAGAGACACGGACAGGGAGACGGACAGGGATACATGGACATGGAAGCTCCAAATACACGAATGCTGGAAGATCTTGGGATCGCACCGATGAGGAGGGGAAGCTATGATGAAGCTGAGGCTTAAAGACTATGTCCTGTGAGTATTAACCAACTATAGTAAGCCTTTATGGTACAATTTCTGAGTTGTGCAGACTGAGGGTATTGCCATGGCAAGGGTCAAATCAAAATGGTTTCAGGGGTGTTGCCATGTGATTGCTGTAGGGTTGCAAAGATACCTGTAATTTTCCAAAGTTACCTGAATCTTCAGTAATTTTGGTAATTAACTGGTAATCTATGGCAATCTATGGTAACTTTGATAATTTATACACAAATACCTTGTAAAAAAATAATACAATATATTAAAATATATTTTTTTATATTTGTCCATACTGCCCTACCAAGCAAAAAGGCAGTAACTGCTCATTTGGTAAAAAAGTTCATGTAATTTTTTTTGCTAAATACGTGCTTAATCATGTGAGCAAATACAGCATCCTTTTGCATCTGCACACATCGACAACAGACACCTTCGAAGCTTCGTTACCTATCGCTCCACAAAAGCTGCAGCCCTTGCAGAGCGACTTCAAGGTCGCGAAGCGAGTGACGTCACCCATTTGAAATTCCATTAGCATGCACCGCTAATTAGCCAGACATTTCACACCGGTTACAGGGGCATTACAATGTTTTAAGCAAGAAAAACCTGGGTTTTGGACACAAAAAACTAATTAATGTTCTAATTTTTTTTAAATCGAAACGTTTTCTCCCCACTGAACATGACCCTGGACTGAGTTTGGACACATTCCTATCACAAAACAGAAAGAATCCTACACTATAGTTCACTCATCAAATCAAATCAAATCAAATCAAGGTTATTTATATAGCCCTCCGTACATCAGATGATATCTCAAAGTGTTGTACAGAAACCCAGCCTAAAATCCCAAACAGCAAGCAATGCAGGTGTAGAAGCACGGTGGATAGGAAAAACTCCCTAGAAAGGCCAAAACCTAGGAAGAAACCTAGAGAGGAACCAGGCTATGATGGGTGGCCAGTCCTCTTCTGGCTGTGCCGGGTGGAGATTATAACAGAACATGGTCAAGATGTTCAAATGTTCATAAATGACCAGCATGGTCAAATAATAATAATCACAGTAGTTGTCGAGGGTGCAGCAAATCAGCACCTCAGGAGTTGTCAGTTGGCTTTTCATAGCCAATCATTAAGAGTATCTCTATCACTCCTGCTGTCTCTAGAGATTTGAAAACAGCAGGTCTGGGACAGGTAGCACGTCCGGTGAACAGGTCAGGATTCCATAGCCGCAGGCAGAACAGTTGAAACTGGAGCAGCAGCACGGCCAGGTGGACTGGGGACAGCAAGGAGTCATCATGCCAGGTGGTCCTAAGGCTCAGGTCCTCCAAGAGAGAGAAAGAAAGAGAGAAGAGAGAATTAGAGAGAGCATACTTAAATTCACACAGGACACCGGATAAGACAGGAGAAGTACTCCAGATATAACAATCTGACCCTAGCTTCCGACACAAACTACTGCAGCATAAATACTGGAGGCTGAGACAGGAGGGGTCAGGAGACACTGTGGCCCCATCCGATGATATCAGGGCCAAACAGGAAGGATATAACCCCACCCACTTTGCCAAAGCACAGCCCCCACACCACTAGAGGGATATCTTCAACCACCAACTTACCATCCTGAGACAAGGCCGAGTATAGCCCACAAAGATCTCCGCCATGGCACAACCCAAGGGGGGGCGCCAACCCAGACAGGAAGATCACATCAGTGACTCAACCTACTCAAGTGACACACCCCTCCTAAGGACGGCATGAAAGAGCACCAGTAAGCCAGTGACGCAGCCCCTGTAATAGGGTTAGAAGCAGAAAATCCCAGTGGAAAGAGGAGAACCGGCCAGGCAAAGACAGCAAGGGCAGTTCGTTGCTCCAGAGCCTTTCCGTTCACCTTCACACTCCTGGACCAGACTACACTCAATCATATGACACACTGAAGAGATGAGTCTTCAGTAAAGACTTAAAGGTTGAGACCGTGTCTGCGTCTCTCACATGGGCAGGCGGAGCTCTATAGGAGAAAGCCCTGCTCCAGCTGTTTGCTTAGAAATTCTAGGGAATTGTGACCATAGCGTACGTGTAGGTATGTACGGCAGGACCAAATCAGAGAGATAGGTAGGAGCAAGCCCATGTAATGCTTTGTAGGTTAGCAGTAAAACCTTGAAATCAGCCCTTGCCTTAACAGGAAGCCAGTGTAGGGAGGCTAGCACTGGAGTAATATGATCCGATTTTTTGGTTCTAGTCAGGATTCTAGCAGCCGTATTTAGCACTAACTGAAGTTTATTTAGTGCTTTATCCGGGTAGCTGGAAAGTAGAGCATTGCAGCAGTCTAACCTAGAAGTCACAAAAGCATGGATTAATTTTTCTGCATCATTTTTGGACAGAAAGTTTCTGATTTTTGCAATGTTACGTAGATGGAAAAAACTGTCCTTGAAACAGTCTTGATATGTTAGTCAAAAGAGAGATCAGGGTCCAGAGTAACGCTGAGGTCCTTCACAGTTTTATTTGAGACGACTGTACAACCATTAAGATTAATTCATACGGACAAACACTTTACATTGGTCATGTAAGAGCTGGAAGGAGATCATATTTTACATTCAATCAACTTCATTCACAAACCACTGGTTCCTAATTAACTTCCCAATTGAAATATCGTGAAGACAGGATGCACTGAACATACAGCAGCAATCAAGAGTGGGCAGAATCACAACACGACTTTGACCTTTGATCCAATCAATATACAGTTGAATTCGGAAGTTTACATACACTTAGGTTGCAGTCATTAAAACTAGTTTTTCAACCACTCCACAAATTTCTTGTTAATAAACTATCGTTTTGGCAAGTTGGTTAGGACATCTACTTTGTGCAAGTCATTTTTCCAACAATTGTTTACAGACAGATTATTTCACTTATAATTCATTGTATCACAATTCCAGTGGGTCAGAAGTGCACATACATTAAGCTGACTGTGCCTTTCAACAGCTTGGAATATTCCAGAAAATGATGTCATGGCTTTAGAAGCTTCTGATAAGCTAATTTATATAATTTGAGTCAATTGGAGGTGTACCTGTGGATGTATTTCAAGGCCTACCTTAAAATGCAGTGCCTCTTTGCTTGACATCATGGGAAAATCAAAAGAAATTAGCCAAGACCTCAGAATTTTGTTTTGTAGACCTCCACAAGTTTGCTCCATCCTTGGGAGCAATTTCCAAACGCCTGACGGTACCACGTTCATCTGTACAAACAATAGTACGCAAGTATAAACACCATGGGACCACGCAGCCGTCATACCGCTCAGGAAGGAGACACATTCTGTCTCCTAGAAATGAACGTACTTTAGTGCAAAAAGTGCAAATCAATCCCAGAACAACAGCAAAGGACCTTGTGAAGACATTGGAGGAAGCAGGTACAAAGGTATCTATATCCACAGTAAAACGAGTCCTATATCGACCGAATAATCAGAATGGAGGAATAATCGGAATAATCAGAATTAATTAGGGCCGATTTCAAGTTTTCATAACAATCGGAAATCTGTATTTTTGGGCCCCGATTTGCCAATTTTTTTATATTTTTTTTCACACACCAATATTTAATCTTTATTTAACTAGGCAAGTCAGTTAAGAACACATTCTTATTTTCAATGACGGCCTAGGAACAGAAAGTTAACTGCCTCGTTCAGGGGCAGAAAGAGATTTTCACCTTGTCAGCTCGGGGGATCCAATCTTGCAACTTTACAGTTAACTTGTCCAACGCAATAACAACCTGCCTCTCTCTCGTTGCACTCCATAGGGGGACTGCCTGTTACACGAATGCAGTAAGCCAAGGTAAGTTGCTAGCTAGCATTAAACTTATTTTATAAAAAGCAATCAATCATAATCACTAGTTAAATACACATGGTTGATGATATTACTAGATATTATCTAGGGTGTCCTGTGTTGCATATAATCTGACTGAGCATACAAGCATACAAGTATCTAAGTATCTGACTGAGCGGAGGTAGGCAGAAGCAGGCGCGTAAACATTCATTCAAACAGCACCTTCGTGCGTTTTGCCAGCAGCTCTTCGTTGTGCGTCAAGCATTACACTGTTTTTGACTTCAACTCCCGAGATGAGGCTGGTGTGGCCGAAGTGAGATGGCTGGCTAGTTAGTGCGCGCTAATAGCGTTTCAAACATCACTCGCTCTGAGCCTGTGGTTGTTTCCCTTGCTCTGCATGGGTAAAGCTGCTTCGATGTGGTGGCTGTTGTCGTTGTGTTGCTGGTTCGAGCCCAGGGAGGAGCGAGGAGAGGGACGGAAGCTATACTGTTACACTGGCAATACTAAAGTGCCTGTAAGAACATCTAATAGTCAAAGGTTAATGAAATACAAATGGTATAGAGGGAAATAGTCCTATAATAACTATAACATAAAACTTCTTACTTGGGAATATTGAAAACTCATGTTAAAAGGAACCACCAGCTTTCATATGTTCTCATGTTCTGAGCAAGGAACTGAAACGTTAGCTTTCTTACATAGCACATATTGCACTTTTACGTTCTTCTCCAACACTTTGTTTTTTCATTATTTAAACCAAATTGAACATGTTTCATTATCTACTTGAGGCTAAATAGATTTTATTGATGTATTATATTAAGTTAAAATAAGTTTTAATTCAGTATTGTTGTAATTGTCATTATTACAAGTACATTTATTTTTTAAATCAGACGATTAATCGGTATCGGATTTTTTTGGTCCAACAATAATCGGCATCGGCGTTGAAAAATCATAATCGGTCGACCTCTAATATCGACATCACCTGAAAGGCTGCTCAGCAAGGAAGAAGCCACTGCTCCAAAATCGCCATAAAAAAAGCCAGAATACGGTTTGCAACTGCACATGTGGACAAAGATCGTACATTTTGGAGAAATGTTCTCTGGTCTGATGAAACAAAAATATAACTGTTTGCCATAATGACCATTGTTGTGTTTGGAGGAAAAAAAGGGAGGCTTGCAAGTCGAAGAACACCATACCAACCGTGAAGCACGGTGGCAGCATCATGTTGTGGGGGTGCTTTGCTGCAGGAGGCACTGGTGCACTTCACAAAATAGATGGCATCATGAGGAGGGGAAATTATGTGGATATATTGAAGCAACATTTCAAGACACAAGTCAAGAAGTTAAAGCTTGGTCGCAAATGGGTCTTCCAAATGAACAATGACCCCAAGAATACTTCCAAAGTTGTGGCAAAATGGCTTAAGGACAACAAAGTCAAGGTATTGGAGGTGCCATCACAATGCCCTGACCTCAATCACATAGAAAATTTGTGGGCAGAACTGAAAAAGCGTGTGCGAGCAAGGAGGCCTACAAACCTAACTCAGTTACACCAGCTCTGTTAGGAGGAATCGGATAAAATTCACCCAACTTATTGTGGTAAGCTTGTGGAAGGCTACCCGAAACGTTAAGTTAATGCTACCAAATACTAATTGAGTGTATGTAAACTTCTGACCCACTGGGAATGTGATGAAAGAAATAAACCTGAAATAAATAATTATCTCTACTATTATTCTGACATTTGACATTCTTAAAATAAAGTGGTGATCTAACTGACCTAAGACAGGGAAGTTTTACTATGATTAAATGTCAGGAATTGTGAAAAACTGAGTTTAAATGTATTTGGCTAAGGTGTATGTAAACTTCTGACTTCAACTGTAGGTGCAGGTGGGACAGACCCCAAGGGCCGTAATGAACTATGCAGTGACCTAGAACTCATCAATGAGCTAGATGAAGAGGTCTTCTTGGAAGTATTCAGTAACCCACACTCAAGTGAGCATCATTTACATTTGTGAATGTGGGTCCTGGTTCAGCCCACAAAGAACTTCACTGGACTCTATGTAAACTGGAAACTATATAACCGGAGGCTGCATTTATTGTAGCTGGGGATTTGAACAAAGTAAATTTGAGATCAATGTTATCTAAATTTTATCAGCATATTGATTGCATGACACGTAGGGCTAATACCCTCGACAACTGCTCCTTTAACGTCTGTGATGCATACAAAGCCCTCCCCCGCTCTCTCTTCGGCAAATCTGACCACAACTTCATCTTGCTCGTCCCGGCTTATAGGCAGAAACTCAAACATGTTGTACCAGTGACAAGATCCATTCCACGCTGGTCTGACCAATCGGAAGCCATGCTCCAAGATTGTTTTGATCACGCCGACTGAAATATGTTCCGGTCAGCCTCAGAGACCGACATTGATCTATACGCCGACTCGGTGAGTGCATTTATAAATAAGTGCATTGGAGATGTCGTACCCACTGTGGCTATTAAAACCTTGAAATTTGATTTGATTTGAACCTACCCTAACCTGAAACTGTGGATGGATGGCGGCATTCGTGAAAAACTGAAAGCTAGATCCACCGCATTTAACCATAGAAACAGGTCTGGTGATATGGCTGAATATAAACAGTGTAGTTATTCCCTCCGCAAGGCAATCAAACAAGAGAAATGCCGGTACAGGGACAAAATGGAGGCGCAATTCAACGGCTCAGACGCAAGAAATATGTGGCAGGATCTACAGGAAATCACAGGAAGGCCAAAATATCATCAAGGACAACAACCACCCGAGCCACTGCCTGTTCACACCGCTATTATCCAGAAGGCGAGGTCAGAACAGGTGCATCAAAACTGGGACCGAGAGATTGAGAAACAGCTTCTATCTAAAGGCCATCAGACTGCTAAACAGCAATCACTAACTCAGAGAGGCTGCTGCCTACATTGAGACCCAATCACTGGACACTTTAACGATTGTCCATTTGGAAGACCCATTTCCGACCAATGACCCCAAGCATACTTCCAAAGTTGTGGCAAAATGGCTTAAGGACAACAAAGTCAAGGTATTGGAGTGGCCATCACAAAGCCCTGACCTCAATCCTATAGAAAATTTGTGGGCAGAACTGAAAAAGCGTGGGCGAACAAGGAGGCCTAAAACCTGACTCAGTTACACCAGCTCTGTCAGAAGGAATGGGGCAAAATTCACCCAACTTATTGTGGGAAGCTTGTAGAAGGCTACATGAAAAGTTTGACCCAAATTAAACAATTTAAAGCCTACCAAATACTAATTGAGTGTATGTAAACTTCTTACCCACTGGGACTGTGATGAAAGAAATGAACGCTGAAATAAATAATTCTCTCTACTCTGACATTTTACATTCTTAAAATAAAGTGGTGATCCTAACTGACATAAGACAGGGAATTTTTACTAGGATTAAATGTCATAAATTGCGAAAAACTGAGTTTAAATGTATTTGTCTAAGGTGCATGCAAACTTCTGACTTCAACTGTAGGTTGATTTTTAACCAGTAATACATGATTCAAGAATTTAAATCATGAATTAATGATTTAAACAATCAATCAAGTGATCAATCAAGTGATACTCAACCCATTAAGCAACCCACCAATCCCTGCAAATTCGCACATCTTGCTGCAAACTAATTGCTCTTACCATGAGCTGCCTCTGGACACGCTCGTTCTTCTCAGCCTCGGTGAGGCGCTCCTCTTCCAGGCGGTGGTCGTTGAAGCCCTCGTTCTGCAGGTCGGCACTGTACGTGCTGTTGTTCTCGCTGTCGTTCTGCTCCTCCACCATCAAAAAGTCCTGGTTGTCCACAAACATGGGCACCTCCACAAACATGGGGGGAGGGGGCGCCTGAGTGGGGGCCGTCATCACCATTTGCAGCTCCTCCTTGGTCTTCAGCAGGTCGTCCTGGGCCTCCTGAGCCTGAGGGGGTGGGGTGGGAGGACAGGGAGAGAGAGAGGGTTATTACTACAGAACACTGTGGAATGCCCCACATTACAATACAACCTGTTCTCATCTTGAGCCACAGCAAAAAGTGATTCCATATCAAAGGTAGAGTAACTACAGTTACTTGACAGTGTGACATAGGCTTAGACTCAATCAGATCAAGCGTTAACCCGCGATAGCCGACACCATATTGCCGTTGTCTGAGGTGTAACTACGTTGGTGCTGTCAAATCGGTGAGCAGCTGACCTTGTTCAATGTCACGAAGTCACAGCCGTCCCACTCTCGTTAGAAGTTCAGAGCGAGAAAATGTAGGCTATCAAGCAATAATAGGCTCAAATTGAAAAATCATTTAACAAAGTAATTAGGATTTCTATCAGCCTAACGGAGGTGTAGATTACATCTCACATTCCAGTGTTCAAACTTGTAAACAAGGCTGCAGGGGATTTATGTTAATGCGACTCCATGCAGCCAATGGCAATATCCGCTTTAGGTATAGTGCCGGGAGCCGCTTGTGGATTTAACAGCTCTAATGCAGTTTCACCTCCGATACTGGCTAAAGCGGATCTGATTTAATAGAGCCCTGATCGTGTGTGTGTGCATGTAATAAATGGATCACTAGTCACTTTAAACAATGCCACTTTAAATAATACCACTTTAATAATGTTTACATATCTTACATTACTCATATCACATGTACTGTATATACTGTACTGAGACCCAATCACTGGACACTTTAATAAATGGATCACTAGTCACTTTAAACAATGCCACTTTAAATAAAACCACTTTAATAATGTTTACATATCTTACATTACTCATATCACATGTACTGTATATACTGTATTGAGACCCAATCACTGGACACTTTAATAAATGGATCACTAGTCACTTTAAACAATGCCACTTTAAATAATGCCACTTTAATATTGTTTACATATCTTACATTACTCATATCACATGTATATAGTGTATTTTATACCATCTACTGCACTTTACCTATGCCGCTCGGCCATCGCTCATCCATATACTTATATGTACATATTCTCATTCACCCCTTCAGATTTGCGTGTGTTAGGTAGTTGTTGGGTAATTGTTAAATTACTTGTTAGATTTGTGTATATCAGGTAGTTGTTGGGAATTGTTAAATTACTTGTTAGATATTACTGCACTGTTGGAACTAGAAACACATTAACATTAACATCTGCTAAACATGTGTATGTGACCAATAACATTTCATTTGGTTCTCTGACGAAGGTGGGTCACACCTCTATGTGGGCCAGTGTGTCTGTCAGTAGGTACATGTGCCAGCTAGTCTGCTGCTCTGATGTAGCCTTCCTGGAAAAGAGGGCACCTCTTTTAGTGCAAGGTGCAAGCGGGTGAGAGGGAAAAGTGTGCTTTGTTCTTCTTGCCTTGGGGTTCGAAGTTTACTTCCTTAACTTCTCATAGGGAGTGTCTATCCAGCATTTTCCTTTCTTTCTCCTCTGTCGACCCATGACCCAGTTGCAAATCAAATTAAATGTTATTGGTCACATACACATGTTTAGCAGATGTTATTGCGGGTGTAGCAAAATGCTTGTGTTTCTAGCTCCAATACTGCAGTAATATCTAATAATTCACAGCAATACACACAACCTAAAAGTAAAATAATGAAATTAAGGAATATATAGATATTAGGATGAGCAGTGTAGGAGTGGCATAGACTAAATACAGTAGAATAGAATAGAGTATATACATATGAGATGAGTAAAGCAAAAATATATAAACACTATCATATCACATTTCTGTGAGGTATGTTTGTGGGGAACGGCAATCAGAGCAGGGCAGCATTTAAAAAACAACAAGGGAGGCCCCTTACACTTCACTGTTGTGATGCAACAATTCTAGCAACATGCATAGCGCATAGAATTACGAATGTATTGTCAGATGTTATTCAACCCCAATCAGTTTTTTCCACGGACAGTGCATTGGAGATAATATAAGACAAGGGATGGAAATATAACACTGAACAATCTGGGAAACCGGGCCTAGTATTCATAGCTGATTTTGAAAGTACAACTAGAATTTATATATTAATTTTTGAGAATCTCTTATAAAAGGGGTTAAAGTTATGTATAGTAACCCAAGGTGTAAAATAATAAATAATGGCTACTTCTCAGAAAGTTTTAAACTGTCAAGACGAGTAAAACAAGGTTGTCCACTATCGGCGTATCTATTTATTACGGCCATCGAAATGTTAGCGGTTAAAATCAGATCCAACAATAATATCAAGGGGCTAGAAATCCAGGGTTTAAAAACAAAGGTGTCGTTGTACGCTGATGACTCCTGTGTTCTTTTAAATCCATCATCTGATCCCTGCACAGCCTCATAGAGGATCTAGATAATTTATCTAACCTCTCTAGATTACAACCAATCTATGATAAGTGTACCATATTACATATTGGACTGCAAAAAAGTACTACTTTTACATTACCGTGTAGTTTACCAATAAAATGGTCTGATAGTGAAGTCGAAAATACTCCTATCCGTAACCAAGAAAGAAACGATCTCACTACAATATATTTTAATAAAAAAGTTAGCAAAAATAGATAACATCTGGCTACCGGCCTATCTGTGAAAAAATCCCCCTGATTAATTCTTTAGTCATATCCCATTGTATCTAATTACTTATGGCCCTGCCTACACCGAACTACTTGTTTTTATAATTATATGAGCAAAAAAATTCCACTTTATTTGGAATGGCAAGCCAGACAAAATGTAAATGGGCCTATTTATATAATGAATATGGGCTAAAATTAGGGCTAAAATTACTAATATGAAAGAATTGAACTTTACACTTTCATACAAAAGTTGTACTTAAATCCAAACTGGTTCTCCAGCAGAATTAGTAAGAATGGCTCACCCCATGTTCAAAAATGATATCTGAGGTCCTGAGTGCTCTGGAGCAGGTTGTCTGAATAACATCCCCACAGCATGATGATTGAACTCTTTGGCCTGAATGCCAAGCGTCACGTCTGAATACGTTCCGAATGCACTGTATAATGAATTTCTGAAATCCAATTGAAAAAATCCAATTGAAAAACTGCAATTCAGTTTGCAGTTTACTGTATCTTTGAAAAATAGTCAAATAATTACGAGTCGTTCTATTTCTATGCCTTTTACCATGAAGGGATTTATTTGATTCACTTGTAGGGACGTGTGTGTGTGTGTGTGTGTGTGTGTGTGTGTGTGTGTGTGTGTGTGTGTGTGTGTGTGTGTGTGTGTGTGTGTGTGTGTGTGTGTGTGTGTGTGTGTGTGTGTGTGTGTGTGTGTGTGTGTGTGCACCTCTATAAAAAAGTTTTTCTGTGTGCGTCAGCTTATGTCTTTTATTTGACAATACACTTAGGTTCAACATTAGGTTCAAACCTTCTGTTTCTCTTCAGCACTGTGGCAGTTTGGCTCAGAGACGAGGTTTTGCCCCGTGCCTGGCTTTTGAGAAGGCTCTGTGCAGTGTGCCATGGTCTTCCATCAGGTGAGTCTGCTCTGCTCCTCTCCACTCTGTTCTCACTGTCGTACCAACCAGTGGAGGCTGCTGAGGGGAGAACTGCTCATAATAATGGCTGGAATGGAGTCATTTGTATGGTATCAAACACATCAAACACGTGGTTGATACCATTCCATTGACACTTTCCATTAAACGAGCCGTCCTTATTATGAGCCGTCCTCCCCTCAGCAGCCTCCACTGGTACAACACTAACAGTCAGCTGCCACGTTGTGAGGTTTTAATGGATAGAAATTGGACAGCTTTACTTAGCCACTGTGCTTGACGTCTGCATCTGCATTGCTTGCTCTTTTGGGGTTTTAGGCTGGGTATCTGTAAAGCACTTTGTGACAACTGCTGATGTAAAAAGGGCTTTATAAAATACGTTTGATTTCAATTTGATAGAAAGGGGTTTCAATGGAGAGAAATATATATTTTTTGGCAGTGGTGGAAAAAGTACTCAATTGTCATACTTGAGTAAAAGTAAAGATAGAAAATTAGAAAATGACTCAAGTAAAAGTGAAAGTCACCCAGTAAAATACTACTTGAGTAAAAGTCTAAAAGTATTTGGTTTTAAATATACTTAACTATCAAAGTAAATGGAATTGCTAAAATGTACTTAAGTATCAAAAGCAACAGTATAAACAATTTCAAAATCCTTATATTACGCAAACCAGGCGGCGCCATTTAAAATGTTTTATTTTTATGGACTGATAGCCAGGTGCACAAACAAAGCATTTGTGTTTAGTGAGTCTGCCAGATTAGAGGCAGCAGGGATGAACAGGGATGTTCTCTTGATAAGTGTGTGAATTGGACCATTTTCCTGTCAAAATGTCACAAGTACTTTTGGGTGTCAGGGAAAATGTATGGAGTAAAAAGTATATATTTTTCTTTAGGAACGTAGTGAAGTAGAAGTAAAAGTTGGCAAAAATATAAATAGTAAAGTAAAAAAAAAAGTATTTAAAGTACTTTTACTTAAGGACTTTACACTACTTGTTTTGGGGGTACAATTCTTTGACCTTTTGTTTCAGTTTTATCACTTTCAAATTTAAGGATTATATCATAAACATATGCAACTAAGTCAATCTCATTCACCTGTGCAAAGACACGTTGCTTATTCAATATTTTCTTTTTCTTCAGAAGCAAACTTTCAGAACTATGTCATAAACATATGCTTCTAAATCACCTCATTGACATGTGAAAAAACTCATTGCTTATTCTATATTCAATAACATCAAATGATTTCTTCACAAGCAAACAAGAACTAAGCATAATTCAAAGGGACCTGTCATTTACCTAATAATTGCTCATTTTCAACTGTTCACATCACTTCACAGCCTACATTCAGTACATGACATGAAAATAAACAGAGATCAGCCTTCCCCCTGCTCCCCCTGCTCTGAACACATGTTGAATGGTGTTACTATGACTCATAATGACACCTCAGTAGCTGTAAAGGGGGCTGAAATGCCCACTCTCTATGGTAACTGTGGACACAGGTGTCATGTAGGGGAATTTTCCACAAACTCTGGCAAACATTTTCTGAACCCACTCAAAACTCCCTCATCAGCCCATCAAAATTAGTGTGACTCTGAGGACACATAGACAGTAGAGGGGTGATTGACATTTAACAAGGAAACAGACAAACAAATGGCGTAGATGGTAAACGTGATATTTACTTGATTGATTTTATTAGTTTTAATCAACCACAGTAAATATCAAAAGGACAGAGGGGGATAATCTAATAGATAACCCCAATAATAACTGACTGTCCATCCGGCAACACTCAATATCAAATCCTTGAACATAATGTTATCTTCCCAGCATGTGGTTCAAGGGATTACTGATAAAAGTCAATATGGCTCCATTTACACAGGCAGTCCAATTCTGATCTTTTTCCACTTATAGGTCTTTTGACCAATCAGATCAGCTTTCTACAATAATTGGGGGGAAAGGTCAGAATTGGGCTACCTATGTAAATGCAGCCTGTAAGGTTTATCAGGCTCACATTATTGCAGTACTATTGTGTGAGAACTCATCTATGGTGTCTCATATTGAATGAGACTGTATGTTTTAGGTGATCCTGTATCAAGAACAAATTCAACCAATCTATTTGAAGTATTTACTACAGATATTGTGAACATCTTTCAACTAAAAATGATCAGTTTATAAAATATGTATAAACCCTTTTAGAAATCATTTAACAAATAGTGTCTTAAAGATTTATATGGTTTCATCCAGTGGATTAAATTATGGCATTTAATTCACACATGAATGATGTGGCTGATCCATAGACTTAGATAGACAACCCATCTTTACATCTGTCCCATTATGGAGTCTGTGAGAGTACAGGCAGCACCATTAATTAAGGCTATTTCCATTTGGAAGTAGTCAATTTTCTTCTTCTACTTCTTCTGAGTTGGTAAACAAACTGAAATGTTGCAATGGCATCTGTAGTGTGTTGTTTGAACATGTATAAAGCCAAGTTTGGCGATTTACTGCCACCTGCAGTTATGGAATGTTTGCTCACGAGTATCCGGTGTATGTGATAAAAAACATAAATGTATTTATTTAATTAATTGGCTGATCCCTCCTTATGACCTGGATGGAATTATGTGATCATTCCTTAACCAATACGAAGTCCCACCCAGTTTACTACTTTAAAATTATGAAAGTCCTTAATGGTGCTACCCGTGCTAAAATAGGCTTTTGGGCACTAGAGTTGTCTATCTAAGTCTATGGTCTGATCATTATTCCAGACTTTGATCAGCCCATGCAGTAGGTGATACCCAGACCACCCAGTCACAGACAGAGAGGTGGGGGAGTCCACTCCAACCACACAATATAACTTCCATCAGAGACGTCACACCGCTCACTCCCACAAGTTCAACACACAACAAGCAAGCGAACCCTGAGCTACAGTGAGGGGGCGGAGGGTTCTAGTTTCACTACAGCGGGTGGGTGTCTTTGAAATAGAACATTTTATAAATGGTAATTTGATCTTTAAAGTAACTGTCCAGTTGAAATCACCCTTTTTAAAAGTTTATATTCGGTTAACTAATATCCAAATAATGTTGTTGGTTCATCCTATACTCATATTTTTTGGCCAAAGAATAAATTGAAGAAAAAGCATTTCAAAAAGCCCACCTCAAACTTGTATCTCAAACAGACCTTTTCAAAAATGCTTGATATTTCCTCAGAGGATGATGTCATCCTCCTGAGGAGAATGAGCTGGCCAATCAGCTGTGTATTCGCGTTAATATTTTCAATGACCGGTATAAGGCCCATACCCTTCTGTTATTGGGGTATGCCCACACCATTTCAACTTTCTACTTTTTAACTCGGACAAAACAGAGATGCTTGTTCTAGGTCCCAAGAAACAAATAGATCTTCTGTTGAATCTGACAATTAATCTTAATGGTTGTACAGTCGTCTCAAATAAAACTGTGAAGGACCTCGGCGTTACTCTGGACCCTGATCTCTCTTTTGAAGAACATATCAAGACCATTTCAAGGACAGATTTTTTCCTTCTACGTAACATTGCAAAAATCAGAAACTTTCTGTCCAAAAATGATGCAGAAAAATTAATCCATGCTTTTGTCACTTCTAGGTTAGACTACTGCAATGCTCTACTTTCCGGCTACCCGGATAAAGCACTAAATAAACTTCAGTTAGTGCTAAATACGGCTGCTAGAATCCTGACTAGAACCCAAAAATTGGATCATATTACTCCAGTGCTAGCCTCCCTACACCGGCTTCCTGTCAAAGCAAGGGCTGATTCCAAGGTTTTACTGCTAACCTATAAAGCATTACATGGGCTTGCTCCTACCTATCTCTCTGATTTGGTCCTGCCGTACATACCTACATGTATGCTACAGTCACAAGACGCAGGCCTCCGAATTGTCCCTAGAATTTCTAAGCAAACAGCCGGAGGCAGGGCTTTCTCCTATAGAGCTCCATTTTTATGGAATGGTCTGCCTACCCATGTCAGAGACGCAAACTCGGTGTCAACCTTTAAGTCTTTACTGAAGACTCATCTCTTCAGTGGGTCATATGATTGAGTGTAGTCTGGCTCAGGAGTGGGAAGGTGAACGGAAAGGCTCTGGAGCAACAAACCGCCCTTTCTGTCTCTGAAATGGCCGGTTCCCCTCTTTCCACTGGGATTCTCTGCCTCTAACCCTATTACAGGGGCTGAGTCACTGGCTTACTGGGGCTCTCTCATACCGTTCCTGGGAGGGGTGCGTCACCTGAGTGGGTTGAGTCACTGATGTGATCATCCTGTCTGGGTTGGCACCCCCCCTTGGGTTGTGCCATGGCGGAGATGTTTGTGGGCTATACTCAGCCTTGTCTCAGGATGGTAAGTTGGTGGTTGAAGATATCCCTCTAGTGGTGTGGGGGCTGTGCTTTGGCAAAGTGGGTGGGGTTATATCCTTCCTGTTTGGCCCTGTCCGGGTGTGTCCTCGGATGGGGCCACAGTGTCTCCTGACCCCTCCTGTCTCAGCCTCCAGTATTTATGCTGCAGTAGTTTATGTGTCGGGGGGCTAGGGTCAGTTTGTTATATCTGGAGTACTTCTCCTGTCCTCTTCGGTGTCCTGTGTGAATTTAAGTGTGCTCTCTCTAATTCTCTCTTTCTCTCTTTCTTTCTCTCTCTCGGAGGACCTGAGCCCTAGGACCATGCCTCAGGACTACCTGACATGATGACTCCTTGCTGTCCCCAGTCCACCTGGCCGTGCTGCTGCTCCAGTTTCAACTGTTCTGCCTTATTATTATTGGACCATGCTGGTCATTTATGAACATTTGAACATCTTGGCCATGCTCTGTTATAATCTCCACCTGGCACAGCCAGAAGAGGACTGGCCACCCCACATAGCCTGGTTCCTCTCTAGGTTTCTTCCTAGGTTTTGGCCTTTCTAGGGAGTTTTTCCTAGCCACCGTGCTTCTACACCTGCATTGCTTGCCGTTTGGGGTTTTAGGCTGGGTTTCTGTTCAGCACTTTGAGATATCAGCTGATGTACGAAGGACTATATAAATACATTTAATTTGATTTGAACCCCCAAAAATTCTATAAAATAACATTTGGGAAGGAAAACTATTTCACTCGTATTGTAATTATGTATAGGTCATATTTCATTGAAATTTGGAAACACTGGACAGTTACTTTAAGCATATACTCTACTGATAATGTTGAAATATGTTATGGACTGTAGTTAAATCCTGTAGGCACTGTGTTTAGTGGTAAGGCCAAGTAGGTCAGAGACGATAAGCTAACATGGGAGAGTCCCTCTGTGATATCAATTTGAATAGCAGTCCAAAACACACACGTTGAAAGAGGGAAATCGTCAAATGACATAAGTTCCACATACTTATGAGACTTCACATTGTATTTTATGTCCCTAATGTTATTTATTTCATGTTTATAAGAATATCACTATAACGAAGTCAGGGCTTAAACAGCCAAAGGTTTGTCTTCATAGACACTCAAAGCATGGGAATGACACAATGAACAGTGAATGTATTTGTTTATACAGGGAAACATGTAACAAATTAGAAGATATGTTAGGTCTCTAAAAAAGATGACAAACATAACAAAACATGAACATTGCATGTAACATCCTCTTTCTTATTCACAACTGTGGGAGGCAAGAAAAAGTCCTGAAGGTCAGAGGGAAACTGAGGGTGTTAGTGAGGGTGAGAGAGAGAGAGAGAGAATGTGCCTTCCTTTTTGTCTATATCCCAATCTGTCTAAATAAAGCATTACGTAATACTGTCTTTGTACTTTAATAAAAATATAAAATAATACAACCGTTATGAAAAGCTTATCTAGCATTGATCCAAGGGTAGCGTAGGCCCTGAGTGTTGGAATGACTGACCTTCTACTTTGAAATAAAGGCTTTACTGTAACACCCCCCACACACTATAACCTCCTACTTTGAAAGTGTAACATGTTCGCTGGGAGCATTTTGCTCATGAGACAAAATGTTCATGAGGCAAAATGTTCATGGGGCAAAGTGTTCATGAGGCAAAGTGTTCATGAGGCAAAGTGTTCATGAGGCAAAATGTTCATGAGGCAAAATATTTATGAGGCAAAGTGTTCATGAGGCAAAATGTTCATGAGGCAAAGTTGAAAACTGGCCCTCAGTTATGTCCAAGACTGATCTGTGTCTTGATGAATGGGTACAAGTGGGATGGAAGGCTGATCACACACACAGGCACGCACGGTTCCGCCATGGTTTTGACCCCCCACTCTCTCTGCCCTCTCTACCGTAGGGAGGAGACTCAGTGCTTTGTGTCTGTGCCCCTTCGTCCTTGGTCTCAGCAGTGAGAATGCAGAGCTGGTCTTGGATGCCCCTTCGTCCTTGGTCTCAGCAGTGAGAATGCAGAGCTGGTCTTGGATGCCCCTTCGTCCTTGGTCTCAGCAGTGAGAATGCAGAGCTGGTCTTGGATGCCCCTTCGTCCTTGGTCTCAGCAGTGAGAATGCAGAGCTGGTCTTGGATGCCTGTGTTCAGATCACAGAGGGAATGAAGACCAGAGAGAGACAACTCTTCCTCTTCAGCGACGTGATCGTCATCTCTAAGCTGAAGTAATATATAGAACGTAATAAGCACTCACACACCGACACATACACACAGACACACCAACACAGATACACTCACACACACCGACACAGATTGGCCCAGACACACCGACACGGATGGACCCAGACACACCAACACAGATGGACCCAGACACACGACACAGATGGACCCAGACACACCGACACGGATGGACCCAGACACACCGACACAGATGGACCCAGACACACGACACAGATTGGCCCAGACACACCGACACAGATGGACCCAGACACACTGACACAGATGGACCCAGACACACCGACACAGATGGACCCAGACACACCGACACAGATGGCCCCAGACACACAGATGGATCCAGACACACAGATGGACCCAGACACACCGACACAGATGGACCCAGACACACCAACACAGATTGACCCAAACACACACTAATACGTACACATACAGTCCACAGAGCAGCACACAGACACACACCATATACTATAGATGGTCTTATAGTATATGTCTTCAGAGAACAAAACTGATTAACTGCCCAATAACACCCTGTCAATATAGAAATTGTGCTCATTCTTGTTGATACAGCACTTCTTCTCTCGTAGGTAAACTTTCCAAATGTTGACAAAACAAAATTTGCTAGACAAAGTGGGATCTTTATGCGTAGATACAATTCATTACGTGAAAAATGTCAGTGGAAAGCTTTTATTGGCAAATATTAATATAATAACCATCATATTGAAGTAAACTTTGAGTCACATGATGATGTGGTGTGTGGTCCTCCCACTACGACTCGTCAGGAAACCATGCAGTTTGTTAGGCTACAGATGAAATAAGTTATGATGAACTTCACAGGGTGGTGAAAGTGCAAGGAGATGAGCTTCCAATAAATATCGAGGGTCTGATTCTGGTGACATGATCGATGCTTGGCTGCTGTTTGACAAATAAAAATAACCTTGCTGTTCTGTCTATAATAGTCTCATCATGTAGGCTATACCAGCACTGTATCTGTGAGCTGTTAGCTAGAGTGAACGTGCCAAGACCAGAGTGGGCACACTCGCTATATACTATATATTATTTTTGTGAGAAAACCATCAGAGTTAAATGTGATGGAAACCCAGTTAACTTGTATTTTTTATTTGGTACATCAGAATTGAACTGGACAAAATGTATTTTTATGTGCACTATTTCTTCACGCACAGCCTTTTACCCGCTGTAACATCTGAGTCCAACTCACACCCAAACACACCCAAACACTTAGATCTCGGAACGCAGCCCCCTTTCCAGCTCACTCTCCAGATCCCAATCACCGGAATTCGAATCACCTGTTCACACACCTGTATGTCATCCTCTCACACTATTTACTTCAGGTCCTTGCACCTCATCACTGTGAGGTATTGTCTGTTTTGAGGCACACTTTTTTGGAGCGCTGGTTTTCCACAATCCTTCTCGCTGCCTGTGTTTGATAGTTTTTGCCTGCCTCACCCACAGCGCATTTTGCCTATTCCATTCATGTACCCTAGCCTATCGGATTTCCTGTTATTTACCTATTGCCTGATCTCACGGACGACGTTACTAGCATTTTCCCTGACTGGACTGTTGCCAATTTTGGGCCCCCTGTGTATGGACCCAGCTACCTGCCTCCTCCTATGGTCCCTTTAATTAAACACCTGCTGCACTCTGCGCGTGAAACCAGCTCTCTGTCTCCCTCGTGTTCATTACACCGCAACAAGGAAAAATCTCATGTAGGAAAATGCACGTAATGTTTTTATGCGGATTATAGCATATTCGCATGAAAATCTGTCGCCAATTGGATGAAAAGATACATAGTGATTTGTATTTCCCTTCAAATTTAGAGGCAAAGGCAGAAACTGTCTGTGTGTTCTTTGTCTACCACTTTGTGTAGCGTTTAGTGATGATTCAAATGTAATGGTCGATGGAAAGGCTTTCCCAAAAACCTTCTCAATTACATTTTTGAATACAAAGTAATCTATACCTAAAGTATCTGCGGAATTATATCACGAATAACTGGGCAAAAATTGGGAAAAACTGAAACCTGGAATAACAAAACAGAATAAGGGGAAAAAAACAAAATGGAATCAGGCAGATAATGAGTCCTGAGTCTGAAAGGTGAAGTTAATGTAACAGCGTAGTAGGAAGGTTTACAGTAGGGGAGTCTGAAAGGTGAAGCTAATGTAACAGCGTAGTAGGAAGGTTTACAGTAGGGGAGGCTGAAAGGTGAAGTTAATGTAACAGTGTAGTAGGAAGGTTTACAGTAGGGGAGTCTGAAAGGTGAAGTTAATGTAACAGTGTAGTAGGAAGGTTTACAGTAGGGGAGTCTGAAATGTGAAGTTAATGTAACAGCGTAGTAGGAAGGTTTACAGTAGGGGAGGCTGAAAGGTGAAGTTAATGTAACAGCGTAGTAGGAAGGTTTACAGTCAGGTAGGCTGAAAGGTGAAGTTAATGTAACAGCGTAGTAGGAAGGTTTACAGTCAGGTAGGCTGAAAGGTGAAGTTAATGTAACAGCGTAGTAGGAAGGTTTACAGTAGGGGAGTCTGAAAGGTGAAGTTAATGTAACAGCGTAGTAGGAAGGTTTACAGTCAGGTAGGCTGAAAGGTGAAGTTAATGTAACAGCATAGCAGGAAGGTTTATGGTAGGGGAGTCTGAAAGGTGAAGTTAATGTAACAGCATAGTAGGAAGGTTTACAGTAGGGGAGTCTGAAAGGTGAAGTCAGTGTAACAGTGTAGCAGGAAGGTTTACAGTAGGGGAGTCTGAAAGGTGAAATCATTGTAACAGTGTAGCAGGAAGGTTTACAGTAGGGGAGTCTGAAAGGTGAAGTTAATGTAACAGCGTAGTAGGAAGGTTTACAGTCAGGTAGGCTGAAAGGTGAAGTTAATGTAACAGCATAGCAGGAAGGTTTATGGTAGGGGAGTCTGAAAGGTGAAGTTAATGTAACAGCATAGCAGGAAGGTTTACAGTAGGGGAGTCTGAAAGGTGAAGTTAATGTAACAGCGTAGTAGGAAGGTTTACAGTAGGGGAGTCTGAAAGGTGAAGCTAATGTAACAGTGTAGCAGGAAGGTTTACAGTAGTGGAGTCTGAAAGGTGAAGTTAATGTAACAGTGTAGCAGGAAGGTTTACAGTAGGGGAGTCTGAAAGGTGAAGTTAATGTAACAGTGTAGCAGGAGGGTTTACAGTAGGGGAGTCTGAAAGGTGAAGTTAGCGTAACAGCGCAGCAGGAGGGTATATGCTCGGGGAGTCCGGGGAATTCTCTTTCCTAACAGCTTTTCTATTATAGTAAACAGTAAAGTCATCGTTGGCTGGCTAAATACAAAGCAGAAAGCAGGGTGATTTCCTCTAAGAGTTATATAAGCCCAAACAGGAAATGGATATGACTGGAGGAACTTTCATTTTCTCTTCATCTGTCTTCTCCTTTTTCAATGTGATATAAATATCTAAGATAATATTTGACATCTCTACCTCTGAAGTTTAACCCCACTACATTTAAAAAAAAGAATAGACAGTGCACGTTTAGGTCAGAGTTTCTCTTATGATGAGACATTGACAGTAGTAAGCTCGTAGGTTAAACAATACAGTATGAAAGTAGATTAGTGTAATCTAAATTTAGATTGTAAAACTTGATGGTAACCAATATAAAATATTCAGAATTGTTCTCTGTTTCAACGAAAACAGTGGACGCATTCTTCACGTCTAAGTGGGAGTTGAATCAATCACTCTGGTCCATTGTGTAGGCAGGTCTTCCTTTCACTCTACTGTACTTTGCTTCCCTCTTTTCCAGCAGAGGCACCACGAGAGGCTCAATACATTTGTGATGAATGCAGATGTCTTCTTCTGAATACAGTGCCTTCAGAAATTATTCACACCACTTGACATTTTGTTACAGCCGGGAATTTAAAATGTATTAAATGTAGATTTTGTGTCACTGATCTACAAACAATAACCCATAATGTTAATGTGGAATTATGTTACTAGTTCATTCAAATTAAAAGCTGATATGTCTTCAGTCAAGTATTCAACCCCTTTGTTATGGCAATCCTAAATAGGTTCAGGAGTAAAAATGTGCTTAAAAAGTCACATAGTAAGTTGCATGGAACTCACTCTGTGTGCAATAATAATGTTGAACATTCTTTTTGAATGACTATCTCATCTCTGCACCCCACACATACAATTATCTGTAAGGTCCATCAGTCAAGCAGTGAATTTCAAACAGATTCAACCGCAAAGACCATGGAGGTTTTCCAATGCCTTGCAAAGAAGGGCTCTGATTGGTAGATAAAAATACATTTAAAAAACTGACATTGAATATCCTTTTGAGCATGGTGTATTCATTACACTTTGAATGGTGTGTCAATACACCCAGTCACTACAAAGATATAGGCATCTTTCCTAACTCAGTTGCTGGAGAGGAAGGAAACCACTCAGGGATTTCACCATGAGGCCAATGGTGACTTTAAAACAGTTAAAGAGGTTAATGGATGTGATAGGAGAAAACAGAGGATGGATCAACAACATTGTAGTTACTCCACAATACTAATCTAAATGACAAAGTGAAAGGAAGAAGCCAGTTCAGAATAAAAATATTCCATAACATTCATCCTGTTTGCAACAAGGCACTGAAGTAAAACTGCAAAAAATGTGGCAAAGAAATTAACTTTATGTCCTGAAATTTGAAGAATACATTAAGTATGCGTGCTATATACAGAGTCAATTCCAATACCATATGTACAATGTGCAGGGATACTGGAGTGATAGAGGTAGAAATGTATAGGGGTAAAGTGACTAGGAATCAGGATTTAAGATAAACATAGCAGCAGCTTGTATGTAAGTGGGTGTGCATGGAGTCAGTATAAATGTACTGTATGTGCCTGTTAGGTGTGAGTGAGCAGATGATGGAGTGAGTGTGAGTATGTAGGGCCCTGTGAGTGTGTAGGGTCCTGTGAGTGTGTAGGGCCCTGTGAGTGTGTAGGGTCCTGTGTGTGTGTAGGGCCCTGTGAGTGAGTAGGGTCCTGTGAGTGTATAGGGTCCTGTGAGTGTGTAGGTCCTGTGAGTGTGTAGGGTCCTGTGAGTGTATAGGGCCCTGTGAGTGTGTAGGGTCCTGTGAGTGTGTAGGGTCCTGTGAGTGTATAGGGTCCTGTGAGTGTGAGTATGTAGGGCCCTGTGAGTGTGTAGGGCCCTGTGAGTGTGTAGGGCCCTGTGAGTGTGTAGGGTCCTGTGTGTGAGTAGGGTCCTGTGAGTGTATAGGGTCCTGTGAGTGTATAGGGTCCTGTGAGTGTGTAGGGTCCTGTGAGTGTATAGGGTCCTGTGAGTGAGTAGGGCTCTGTGAGTGTGTAGGGTCCTGTGAGTGTATAGGGTCCTGTGAGTGTGTAGGGTCCTGTGAGTGTGTAGGGTCCTGTGAGTGTGTAGGGCCCTGTGAGTGTGAGTGTGTAGGGCCCTGTGAGTGTATAGGGTCCTGTGAGTGTGTAGGGTCCTGTGAGTGTGTAGGGTCCTGTGAGTGTGTAGGGTCCTGTGAGTGTGTAGGGTCCTGTGAGTGTATAGGGTCCTGTGAGTGAGTAGGGCTCTGTGAGTGTGTAGGGTCCTGTGAGTGAGTAGGGTCCTGTGAGTGTATAGGGTCCTGTGAGTGAGTAGGGCTCTGTGAGTGTGTAGGGTCCTGTGAGTGTGTAGGGCCCTGTGAGTGTATAGGGTCCTGTGAGTGTGTAGGGTCCTGTGAGTGTATAGGGTCCTGTGAGTGTGTAGGGTCCTGTGAGTGTATAGGGTCCTGTGAGTGAGTAGGGCCCTGTGAGTGTGTAGGGCCCTGTGAGTGTGTAGGGTCCTGTGAGTGTGAGTATGTAGGGCCCTGTGAGTGTGTAGGGCCCTGTGAGTGTGTAGGGCCCTGTGAGTGTGTAGGGTCCTGTGAGTGTGAGTATGTAGGGTCCTGTGAGTGTGTAGGGTCCTGTGAGTGTGTAGTGTGAGTGTGTAGGGCCCTGTGAGTGAGTAGGGTCCTGTGAGTGTATAGGGTCCTGTGAGTGAGTAGGGCCCTGTGAGTGTGTAGGGCCCTGTGAGTGTGTAGGGTCCTGTGAGTGTGAGTATGTAGGGCCCTGTGAGTGTGTAGGGCCCTGTGAGTGTGTAGGGCCCTGTGAGTGTGTAGGGTCCTGTGAGTGTGAGTATGTAGGGTCCTGTGAGTGTGTAGGGTCCTGTGAGTGTGTAGGGCCCTGTGAGTGAGTAGGGTCCTGTGAGTGTATAGGGTCCTGTGAGTGAGTAGGGCCCTGTGAGTGTGTAGGGCCCTGTGAGTGTGTAGGGTCCTGTGAGTGTGTAGGGCCCTGTGAGTGTGTAGGGCCCTGTGAGTGAGTAGGGTCCTGTGAGTGTATAGGGTCCTGTGAGTGAGTAGGGCCCTGTGAGTGTGTAGGGCCCTGTGAGTGTGTAGGGTCCTGTGAGTGTGTAGGGCCCTGTGAGTGTGTAGGGTCCTGTGAGTGTGTAGGGCCCTGTGAATATGTAGGGCCCTGTGAGTGTGTAGGGCCCTGTGAGTGTGTAGGGTCCTGTGAGTGTGTAGGGCCCTGTGAGTGTGTAGGGTCCTGTGAGTGTGAGTATGTAGGGCCCTGTGAGTGTGTAGGGTCCTGTGAGTGTGAGTATGTAGGGCCCTGTGAGTGTGTAGGGCCCTGTGAGTGTGTAGGGCCCTGTGAGTGTGTAGGGCCCTGTGAGTGTGTAGGGTCCTGTGAGTGTGTAGGGCCCTGTGAATATGTAGGGCCCTGTGAGTGTGTAGGGCCCTGTGAGTGTGTAGGGCCCTGTGAGTGTGTAGGTCCTGTGAGTGTGTAGGGCCCTGTGAGTGTGTAGGTCCTGTGAGTGTGTAGGGTCCTGTGAGTGTGTAGGGTCCTGTGAGTGTGTAGGGCCCTGTGAATATGTAGCGCCCTGTGAGTGTGAGTATGTAGGGCCCTGTGAGTGTGAGTATGTAGGGCCCTGTGAATATGTAGCGCCCTGTGAGTGTGAGTATGTAGGGCCCTGTGAGTGTGAGTATGTAGGGCCCTGTGAATATGTAGCGCCCTGTGAGTGTGAGTATGTAGGGCCCTGTGAGTATGTAGGGCCCTGTGAATATGTAGCGTCCTGTGAGTGTGAGTATGTAGGGCCCTGTGAGTGTGAGTATGTAGGGCCCTGTGAATATGTAGCGCCCTGTGAGTGTGAGTATGTAGGGCCCTGTGAATATGTAGCGCCCTGTGAGTGTGAGTATGTAGGGCCCTGTGAGTGTGTAGAGCCCTGTGAGTGTGTAGGGCCCTGTGAGTGTGAGTATGTAGGGCCCTGTGAGTGTGTAGGGCCCTGTGAGTGTGAGTGTGTAGGGCTCTGTGAGTGTGAGTATGTAGGGCCCTGTGAGTGTGCAAAAATAAAAGGTCACTAAGGATACAAGGTTAACTCGGATAGTCCGTATAGCTATTAAGTTAGCTATTTAGCAGTCTTGTTGCTTGGTGATAGAAGCTGTTCAAGAGCCTGTTGGTGCCAGACTTGATGCACCGGTACCACTTGCCGTTCGGAAGCAGAGAGAAGTCTTTAACAATTTTCCGGGCCTTCCTACCACACTGCCTGATATACAGGTCCTGGATGGCAGGGAGCTTGGCCCCAGTGATGTACTGGGCTGTCCGCATCACCCTCTCTTGCGCCATACGATTGCGGGCGGTTCTATTGCCATACCAGGTAGTGATGCAGACAGTCAAAATGCTCTCAATAGTACAGTTGTAGAACTTTTTGAAGATTTGAGGGCCCATGCCAAACTTTTTCAACCTTCTGAGGGGGAAGAGGCGCTGTCGCGCCCTCACAACTGTGCGTGTGTTAGGACCATTTTAAGTCTCTAGTGAGGAACTTGAAGCTGTCAACCTTCTCCGCTGCGGCCTGTCGATGTAGATGGAGGTATGCTCGCCCCCCCGTTTCATCTAGTCCACAATCAGCTCCTTGGTCTTACTGAAGTTGAGGGAGAGGTTGTTGTTCCGGCACCACACTCCAGGTCACTAACCTCTTCCCTGACCTCTAATGTTCCTGAGTGGCCTACTTGCAGTTTTGACTTATATCAGCTTGAAAATCTATGGCAAGACCTGAAAATGGTTGTCTAGCAAATATCAACAACCAACTTGACAGAGCCTGAAGAATTTTTAAAATAACCGTGTGCAAATATTGTAAAATCCAGGTGTGGAAAGCTCTTAAGAGCCTTACCCAGAAAGACTCACAGCTGTAATCACTTCCAAAGGTGATTCTAACATGTATTTACTCAGGGGTGTGAATATTTATGTAAATTTGATTTTTCTGCATTTCATTTTCAATACATTTTCAAAAATTTATAAAAACACATTTTCACTTTGTCATTATGAGGTATTGTGTGTAGATTTCCTCACTAACCAGTATAATTATACAACCTCAATTTCCTTCCTCTCTTCCTCCCATCTCTCTCTCCCCCATCCCACCTTCCATTGAATCTGTGTCCCAAATGGCACCTTATTTGCTTTATAGTGCACTGCAGTACTTTGACTAGAGCTCACAGGGAGGACATAGGGTGCCATTTTGGATGCAGACACTTTCCATTCTATTTACGTTGCCTGAATGGACTCTGATTACCGGAACACTTTGATTCTAGGCTCTACACGAAATCACAAAATGTTTCCACGACCAGTCTTACAGTAAATGCGTAGGTCTGTGGATCCACACGCGACATGGTGACAATTTTAATTTCGTAGCAAATCAAAAATGGTGACCTAGGCCATGAGAGCGTGCCTTCCTCCTCACGAGCAGACAGACAGACAGACGGACAGACAGACAGACAGACAGGAAGCTTGTCATGGAACACTATGCATTCATAAAGAGAGAGAAATAAGATCACTTCCTGTTTCTGAGTGATAAATAACCAATCACTGATTCAGAAATAGATGACAATAATGAGGAATACATTAGTATCTATAGAAACCATTGGATAGAGAAGTGGAGTTATCTAGTCCTGATGAGCAGATATGCAGTCCTAGTCAGGCCTACTAGCCTTCATATTCCATCATGGCCACCTACGCTTCTCCTTCTGTCTCTCTTTCTCTTTCTCTTTCTCTGTCTCTGTCTCTCTCTCTGTCTCTGTCTCTCTCTCTGTCTCTGTCAAATTGAATTCAATTCAATTCAATTCAAGGGCTTTATTGGCATGGGAAACATGTGTTAACATTGCCAAAGCAAGTGAGGTAGATAATATATAAAGTGAATATATAAAGTGAAAAACAATAAAAAATTAACAGTAAACATTACACATACAGAAGTTTCAAAACAATAAAGACATTACAAATGTCATGGCTTTGAGGAAGAGGGAGGAGGGGGAGAGATCGACCTCAGGACCTCCCTCATTTTGGCCTGGCCACTCGCCGTCTGTGTGGTGTCCTTCTGGTGAGCAACAGCCATCCTCCGTGTCCATACATGAGTGCCCACTCATACTCACACATGTGCAAACACACACAGACGCGTGTGTGTGCGCACTTGCACGCACGCACACACACACACACACACACACACACACACATAGAAGACGTGCAGGCACACACACACACACACACACACGATGCGCAGGCACACACACACACACACACACACACACACACACACACACACACACACACACACACACACACACACACACACACACACACACATAGAAGACGTGCAGGCACACACACACACACACACACACACACACACACACACACACACACACACACACACACACACACACACACACACACACACACACACACACACACACACACACACACACACACACACACACACACACACACACACACACACACACACACACACACACACACACACACACACACACACACACACACACACACACACACACACACACACACAGAGAGAGACATATGCCCTGGCAGGCACACTCTCAGATGGAAACACGTCTCTTTTAACTCAGTGAAAAACATTTCTCACTCATCGTTCTCAACATAGACATAACAAACAACAAGTGATGTTTCTCTGTTTTTTCTCACTACTGACATTACATGACAATGACTAATTCTCTCGCCTCCTAAAGTTGAAAGGTTAGAAAACTACACAATGAGCCACTACTGAGCAGTAAGTTCAGCTTGCTGGCATTTCAAAGTACAACTATTACAATAAGAGGATAATAGAGTCAACTCTATCATTCATAAGTTCAAATTCAAGATTCAAATGAACAGATCCTTTAAGTTAAGTTTGACCCATTTGTTTTTCCTGGGAGATATACTGTGCACAAGCAGCACAAATATCCAGTATCCTTGGATTGACCTAAAAACATATTGAGGTTCTTCAGAGATGCTTTCCATAAGGTCTTGAATGAAATAGGGAAGTTAGACAAATCTACACCATCACAAGATAATGGCTGGTGAAACAGGAAGTGTGGAGCTGACCATCAGACCTCAGGTCACATGTCAGAGGCTTTACAGCAATGGACTTTATCAGGAAACCGGGGTCTTTCAAATAAATATAGAGGTTGGAAATTGCATGGTCACAAATGGAGACAAACAGACATAACATTGAATGGAACAAAATTGAAGGGGATTGAAAAGTTTTTTAGTTATTAATGTTATAAATGGCTAATAACAATCCGTGCCTGTTTTGATTAGGAATGATAGCTATCCCTTGTTGGTGTAGATATGGGTAATTTAGTCATGTTATTGGGGTCTGAGTCATAGACTCCCACGGTTTCTTGTCATACAAACTAGTCAAATAAGTGTGACCGTTGTTGACTAGAGTCTGGGGTTCACCAGTTCATCAGCCTACTGTTTACCAGTAAGCACCAACTGTACATGAGCTGGTCTTTTGGGAAAGGGTATGTAAAAGCCTATTTTACAGCTCTCTTTTACAGTAATCCAAAAGTATGGTCCCTCGTGTAGGCCCTAATGTGGGCCAAAGTGTAGACCCTAGTGTGGGCCCTGATGTAGGCCCTGGTGTGGGCCCTGATGTAGGCCCTAATGTGGGCCAAAGTGTAGACCCTAGTGTGGGCCCTGATGTAGGCCCTAGTGTGGGCCCTGATGTAGGCCCTAGTCTGGGCCCTGATGTAGGCCCTAATGTGGGCCAAAGTGTAGGCCCTAGTGTGGGCCCTGATGTAGGCCCTAGTCTGGGCCCTGATGTAGGCCCTAATGTGGGCCAAAGTGTAGGCCCTAGTGTGGGCCCTGATGTAGGCCCTAGTCTGGGCCCTGATGTAGGCCCTAGTGTGGGCCCTGGTGTGGGCCCTAGTGTGGGCCCTAATGTGGCCCTAATGTACTCCCTAGTGTAGTCCCTTCTAAAGGCCTCACTCAGACATCCAAGCTTCCCCAGAGTGAAGTGATCCCCTTTTACAAATAAAGGTATTCCTATCATCTATACAGGTGATTGAGGCTTAGTCTCCACATGTGTCTCTTTCCACATGGCGATGACAGCAGCAGCCCCAACCCAAGAGGAAGTGGTTTCTTTGGTCGGGGGCCGCCATGACGCTGCTTCCTGTCCCCATGACTGAGTTAGAGTTTCCAACGGGCTGTAGTTAAAAGAGCCAGAGGGCGTGCTGTGTCTCTTCAGTCTGTCTGTCCGTGCGTTTGGTTTGTTCCTCTTTCACTGTGGATTAGTAACTCACGCCACGCTGTTATTTTGCCTGCAGCTTGCCTGAGGTGAAAGAACGCTGGTTGGATACACTTCACAGGTAAGCACTACTATTTTGTTAGTTTTTATTGGACCTTTATTTAAACAGGAAGTCACCATTGAGACCAAGGTCTTTTTCGCAATGCATAGACAAAAAAAACACAGAAAAATAAAAGTAAATCTAAAAAAACTATACTATAAAAATATAATCTATAAAAATAAAACTAACTAAAACACAGCACTATTACCTCTATAGATACTGTAAATGTCCCTTGATTGTGCCGTAAATGGCTAACCTGGTTACTGGGTTATACTATATATTTATTTATAATAACGCTTTTATTTTATGTTTGGGGGTCTCTGCTTACGTATTCTAGAAACATTGTGGGATGTATCAATGTATTTGCAGTAACTTGCAGTATCAATGGGACTGTACTGTCTATGTCATTCAATTACATACAGTATAAGATATAAAATGTATGCACGCTTGACTGTAAGTCTCTTTAGATAAAAGTGTCTGCTAAATGGCACATATGTTTATATTAATTAGTATTGGGCTAAGTGTAGAATTAGTATTGAAAGGTAGTATAAAGACATCTGTGATGGAGATAGGAACTGTATTTAGTTAATATTACCATTCTTCATGATATCACAACTTATAGTATATAGTTAAACATTTTCTGTCATACAATTATTAGTGGTAATCATCCTTTTCACACATAATCACTCATACATTTTCACTCATAAATAATAATACAGATTTTATCGTATTGTCAATATCCATTTGACCATCTTTTTGATGGTCCCCCCACCCCTCTAAACAGGGACTAGTCTCTATCCACACCCCTCTAAACAGGGACTAGTCTCTCTCCACACCCCTCTATGCAGGGACTAGTCTCTCTCCACACCCCTCTATGCAGGGACTAGTCTCTCTCCACACCCCTCTAAACAGGGACTAGTCTCTATCCATCTTTCTCCATTATGGCTCACCAGAATAACTAGGGATTTACTTGAGATCAATCAAATATTAATATTTATATGTCTTTTAATCTTTCCAGGAAAATTTTACTTGAGATCAATCAAATATTAATATTTATATGTCTTTTAATCTTTCCAGGAAAATTAAAGCAGCAACAGAGAGGGCAGGTTCTATCACACCCCTCCCAAGTGTTCTGATGAAGGTGCTGAGCAACAGTATCACAGTAAGTTTCTCACTTAGGGTCCCGCCCCAAATGGCACCCTATTCTGTATACAGTACACTGAAAAAACTATACGGAACAGGGTGCCATTTGAGATGAAGCTTTAGCTTACTCTCCAGTGTGCTAAATATACAATAACAGCAATTAGAACAGCTGAAACAGAGAAGAGCTGTGTGATTTATTACCACATACTGTGTCGTATGTAGACCTATTCCCTGATAACTTACTCAGATTCTCCTTACCAAAGGGGGTGATGGCAGATACTGTAGAAAAGATGGATCTGCTTTCGCCTGTCTGCAGTCGGTCATTGATATCAAGATACTGTTGTATTGCTCGGCTATTGATTTCAAGATATCATTGTGTTGCCACTTCATAATATTCACTCTCATTTAATCTATTTCTCTCATGTTGATGGGCTTTGATGGCTCTGAAAATGAATATACTGTAACCTCTAGAAAGGGCCATTATCAGTAAGGTTATAACCTCTAGAAATGTCCATTATAAGTAAGGACGGAGTATTGGACATTCTTAGAAAGGCACTCAATGCAGACACACATTGCAGTACGTCAAAACATGATCTATGGTCATTCAGACATATATAGGCCTTTGTTTGACACCATGTAAATATAGAATTAGAATGAGCATACATTGACCTTTACCGAAATATTATAATTGCTTCTGGAAGGAGTCAACTTTATCTTCAACAACTTTAATCTGCATTATAGATAATTCTCTCTCTCTCTCTCTCTCTCTCTCTCTCTCTCTCTCTCTCTCTCTGTGTTTAAGGCTAAAACTCTAACAGGAAGTGGCATGGACCCGTTTATCGAGTTTCCCCTTGTTGTGAGTACCGTACAGTACAGACCCCGCTTCTGCTTCTCTCATCCATGTGTCCACTATTCTGGAAACACCTTTGGTTTCCCTAGACCTCAGGGGGAAAAGTTTATTTTTAGGTTTAATGGGGGAATTCTAACTACTGCAATCTGTTGCTCAGATAATAAGCATTTACATAACACAAGTGTATTCGTTGTAACAGTTGATTGATACTGTACAGTGATGATGCTTTTTGGAGGGTTTGTGTTGTTTCGTTCAAATGGAGAACCTTGTGTTGATCTTGAGTACATATTGGTGTGGAAGTGGTGGGTGTTTTGAGGGGGGTTTCTGGGGGTGTAAATTCTGAGGGGTAAATTGTTTGTGATGGAGGAGTTTAAGGAGGGTGTGTGGGCGAGTAACACTCTTACCACCCTGCACCCTCACATGGAAACAGGCGTGCAGACACAGGGGGTGTGGTTTAGGGGCATAGAGCAGAGGCTCCTCCCCTCCCTCCCCTGCCACACGTTCCTCACACACTCTCATGACAACATCTCCTGTTTTGTGTTTCCAGGGCAGCACAAAGATCCCCACCTTGCCCAGGGAGTTGTGTAACGCAAAAGCAACGCAGCCCATTGGTGAGTTTGAACATCGCTGAAAAACAACGTCACGGTATCAGTTAGCATTACTGTATACTGTGCCCAATACGGCACACTACATCTATACATCTATATCTACATCTATTCTCTAATCATTTGGCTTCTTTCATAACAGAAAAGGGCGGCAACAGTAAGAGAAGCATCAGCATCTTGAGGAAATTGAAGAGGAGTTCCACACTCAACAGCATGTCCTCCTGTCCAGACACAGACTCCAAGAGCCAACTGTTTGGACAGCCTCTCTCCAAGATCTGCCCAGAGGATGGGATGCTTCCCAAGCCCATCACAGTACGTCACTCTACCACAACTATCTTGGTTCTGTACTATCTTTGTATGTCAACATTGAGTGAGAAAGATTTGATTGATTGTGCAATATAACATAACACTTTCAATTCATGAACTGAACTGCCATAATGAACTGCCATAATGAACTGCCATAATGAGTTGTAGTGAGAGCAGTTGATTTGACCCGCACCTCATTCTACCAAGTGTCTGTTAGGTAGTGCCCACTAGGTAGCGTCCTCTAAAATAAATAAACCCTTTTAACAAAACACCTTGGTAGAATGAGGTGCATGTCAATTCAATAGTTAGGAATCACTAGGAATCATTATGGTAGTTCAGTTTATGAAGTGATTTATTGGTTAGGGCACTTGATTAATCAGGTCATTAAATTGTCAGTAATAAGTGCAGTTAACAAAGCATTTGATAATGGTTGCTAAGAACCTGCCTGTCTGCAACCCAACCATTGATTTGATTTACATGTGATGTTCCAGCTGATGAACACGCACAATGCACCAACCTCCTGTCTCACTCTGACCCTGCCCTCCCCCTCCCCCTCACAGAACACACACACACACACACACACACACACACACACACACACACACACACACACACACACACACACACACACACACACACACACACACACACACACACACACACACACACACACACACACACCACACACACACACACACACACACACACAGCAGGTTGTTTGATTTGTTCATGCCTTTTCTCAGCCTGGTCTGACCTCTGCTTGTTCTTCTCTCTCCCCACCAGGAGATATTGGTGCTTCTATGGAAGAAAGGCCCCTCCACAGAGGGGGTGTTCAGGACGACATGCAACAATAAGACCCTGAAGGCCATCAGGGAGCAGCTCAACAGTGGGACGGAGGTGGAGATGGATGCCCTGCCCGTGGTTCTCCTGGTGGGTCTACTCAAGGTAAAGAGTCATCCATCTGTTCACTCATCTGTCCCATCTGTCCGTCCATCCATCCGTTGGAAACTCTCGTTACTTATCAGCAGTCTTCCATTGTGCTCTAACCACCAACACCTTCCCTCCTAATTACAGAGTTTTCTGAACGAGCTCCCGGGACGTCTGCTAGTGTCGGAGCTGTTTGAGACCTGGATGAAGGCCCTCGAGAGTGAGGATGTCCACCAGAGAGGCTTGCAGCTCAAGAGGTAAGCTACCAAACACTAAGGAGCTGAAGCTAAGCTAAAAGTAGCATTAGCTACCCACTACTAGAACCAACTGTTAATGCTATGCTAAATGTGGCATTAGCACTAGCTACTATAGCTACTAGCTACTATACCACCTGTCCAGTCACCCCCATTGGTGACCTATAAAACTGTAATCTATGCTAATGTAAGACTAATGTAGGCGTTTGGTTGAATACAAAAATCCCTGAACTTTTCCATGGCTATTGTAGGTGTGGCAAAGTATATATTCAAGGGGCTTTTGAATGAGGTTTTTCAGAGATTCAGATAAAGAGGAAGTAGTGTCTCTCCCCTCAATGTGTATATTCCAGACAAGCCACTTCTCTTTTTTCGTTGAATTCCCCTCTCAAAAAGAGAAGCTTAAAATAATAATTTTAAAAAAGAGCGGCAAACTGATCTACATTTTCTTCCTGTTCTTTCTCTCCTCCCTTCTCTCTTCCCTCCTCCTCTCAGGGTGGTTGACAAGCTACCAGGGCCCAACATCCTGCTGCTGCGGAACCTTCTGTGTGTGTTCCACCACATCACGAAGAGCGGGCACGCCAACATGATGGACGCCAATAATTTGGCGGTGTGCATCGCTCCCACTCTGCTGCAGAAGGACGACATGTCCTTAGACGTGCAGACCGTGGACAAGGTGAGAATACGGTTCTGACTGGACTCTTTGAAGCTGCCAATGTGGTTTTCATGTACTAAAAACCACAGTGTGTGTATGTGTGTTTTGTGTGTCTGTGTATAGGCCTGTGGTTTCGCAAGAACTTTACCCTACAGTAGTCTGCACTGAAACAGGACTGAGTTGTTCAGTGAAAGGAGATGCCAACCCTCTTTCTAAGTAATGTTGACATTTTATGATCTTTGTGATGTTTCCTTTAGGTGATAGAGCTGACAAAGTTCCTGATAGAGCATTGCAGTGAGATCTTTGGAAAAGACATCCTGAGCCTTTTGGGAGATCCTGATGAAGATAGCTCAGGTAAGAGAACTGGGCTGCTTTAGGCACCACTCTTTGCAGTGTTACACATTGTATCACAGAAAATGAAAACATTCTGTGAACACAGATTTCTGGGAACACATTTCAAAGTAGAACGATGGGAATAGGAATCATACACTGCAACTGATCAACATTCTGCCTCTTTCTCCTCAGAATCTGTGTTGTCACAGCGGCACGACTCTGCATATGACAGCACTGACCCGGACTCTGAGGGGGACAGCATGGGGTCCATGCAGGGAGAGGGGGAAAGTGGCAGCTCGTCCCCATCTCTCCTCTCCGCGTGCGGGATGGAACATGGCACTGTCCCCTCCTGCCCTACCAATGCCATCTTCCACACCTTCACCAACAAGACACCCTTTAACCGCCGCTGCTCAGAGCCAATCATCTTCCCCTCTGCTGGGAAAAGGAACCTGGCCCGTAGCCATGACGACTTCTCCGTGGAGGGCCGAGACGTTGAGGAGCAGCCACTCAAAAAGCAGATCTCTAATGACTCCTTCCTGCTCCCGGGGCATGGTGCCGCTACCAGGCCTGCCGCCACGCTGTCCCTTCCCAAACTCGGCGGCAGCCATCCGTCATGCTCGTCATCCTGCTCCCTGGAGAGCACCACCTCCAATGCATCGGAGGGTTCTGTGTTTACCAGCTCGCCGCTGGCCTCCCCGGGCTGCCCACGCAGGGCTCAGTCCACACATCCGAGGGTGGACACGGTGGAAGTGGCCAAGCGACGCACCCAGTCCATGAAGGTGAACAGCAAAGCCCCGATGACGACCAAGAACCTGGGAACCTTCGCCCGAATCAGTCTGAAGAAAGGCCACCTCCAGAAGGAGAAACCTTTCCCCTGTGGAACCCTCCAGGAGGACTCCCAGAGTGAGGCCGAGGCTCCTCTCAGGCAGAAGCATCCCCTGTCTGCCATGGAGGCCTTCCAGCAGGTGGATAGCAGACTGTCATTGCAGCCCCCTTCGTACAAGCAGGCAGTCCAGAGTGTGGCTCAGCTCGCCCTGTCAGATTACGGCTCCATGACTGTCAAGGCCGCAGCCGCCACTCTTAGCAGGAATTCCCGCCCAGCTTCTATGAACGCAAACTTCATGTACTCCTGCACCGTCAATCAATACACAGACTGCTTCTTTCAGGGGACAGACAGTGATGATGTCACCGCAGTCCAACAACATTCCGGAGGGTTCCGCCAGCGAGCGATGTCTGAGTCCGTGTCGAGAGCACGCCATGAGACCATGTCACACCATGAAACTGTGTCACGGAGGTGCAGCCAGCCCGTATTCGAGGAGTATTCTTACGCCAAGGAGTCCTACGTTTAATGACCCTTTTCTGACATTACATCTCACTTTTCACTTTGAATGTACACAGCTATAATGTACAACTGCTAGGTTGAACTTGTTGAGGAGTACTGTTTAGAGTACAGAACGAAAGATATTTCACCTGAAAAGCTATTAATGAAGGTAGATACTCCTCTAGTGTATCTACAGAAAAGCTATGTAAATAATCACAATCTGAATCTGCAGGTATTTTGGATATATCTCCTCTAGTTTTACTTTTGTTAATATACTCATATGTACTGTACATAAATGTGTAACTTTGTAAAAATGTGTGTATTTTTGTGTCTTGACTCTACAACATATTTCTTTCCACTACAATAAAGCACCTTTATGTTACAATGTTACTTTGTTCTCCAGTTACTAAACTGATCTGTACACTTCTTGGGGGATTTTTTTTGGGGGGGGGAGCCCTAGGAGCATTCAAGTCCTGTGACTTTGCAGCTTTGGCTAGAATCGATTGGCCATTGCAACCCCAATCACGCAGTTCCACTCAAAAACAACCTTGTGTGCATGCAAGTACAAGAGATGAGCTCCCATACATACATAAGCCATACTGCTTTCTCAGTTCATCCCATGGGCTCCACCAACATTAACACAGCCATTTTAGAAGGATTGTAGGCTTGTAGATGTTTGCATTGTCCTACTATTGTCACACCAAGAACACACAAACCAATCTGGAACCAGGCTAGGTTAGATGGACCTCCTCTCACCATTCAACTACGCCATTGGCAAATGCATTAATGAGGAACTAATATGGGCCATGCAGGGTCGGGGCTGTGATTATTAGACCAGTTAGGCCCGGCTTTCTTCTCCTTTTTAGGCCAGTTATGCAACACAATCTAACAGCCTTCATTAAGAGAACAGCATGTTCTGGCTGGTGGCTCGCGGAAGAGGAAACCAGACACTGATCACGTGGACGGATTTGGTTTTTCTCTGAATTGCTTGTTGTCGTGGCTGCCTTGATGAGCCAATCCGATGCCATGGCTTCCCTTTCCTCTCTCAACTTTTTAGTTAGATGTTTCCTCTCTTAGCATTGGTCTCTAATTCATTAATGGTGTTCAGTTCTCGTCGGCTTTCATTTTCCTGCAAGGCAAACACCCTTAATGGACTAAAGTATTAATTTAACTGTGATTATTAAGGCCTTACCTACATATGACTATTCTCACCAAGAAGGATTAATTTCCTAGAATCTTTCATAGATAAATTTACTAGGAGCATGATTAATTTCCTAAAATCCAAGATGCCTGTTAGGCCAGTAGCCATGATGAGAAAGAGAGCAACCGACCAAGTGCAACGTGACAGTCCATAAAAATCTGTTGATGTACCCTTGAGCAATGCACTTAACACTAATTGCTCCAGGGTCATGCGTATTAATACACACTTGCACATGTGTGAAAGAGGACAAATATAAGCACCCACCATATTATTATTTTGGCAAATGTCGTTACAATACTTAAGCAATGGGAAAGAGAGAGGTGAAGAGAGCTGGGTTAACACACAAAGCATGCTGTTGGTTTTCTGAACACATTCTGGGGACTGTGTGAAGAGAATATGAAGCTATAGCCAAAAGGCTATGTGATGTTTTTCAGGTCCTGTAGACCAGGGCTGCCCAACCCTCTACCGTCCTTTTCAGTCCAACCCTAATTCAACAGACCTGATTTGACTAATTAGCTGCTCAACAAGACCTTTACCAGCTGAATCAGATATGCTGAATGAGGGTTGGACTGAAAACATACAGGAGAGTAGATCTGGGGCTGTCCTGCTCTAACCGCTAGCCTAACTGCCACTATACGTCTGCATTTGACAGTTTGACAGTTGAGGCACGAGCATCATGCAGGCGTGGCACAACCTCACTTTAGAAAAATGTTCTTATGTCCTGATGGTACCACAAGCCCGTCCTCCCCATTTAAGGTACCACTAACCACCTGTGATTACAGTACATGTATTTATTATTTTTTTTTTTTACAGCACATGAAGATCCAATGTTTTATGTTGAACCTAACCATTATGAGCCTTACTGACCATAGATAACAATGGAATAAAGCATGATGGGGACTGAGGCTGAGATTGAGACTACAGAGAAAGGGGTCAGCCAGGTTACTGTACCTGCACACATTACCTCTATACCTACAACTACAAAAGGTTTTTAAAAAAATCGAAAACTATCTGATGTGAAAAGATCTGATTTTATTGGTCAAAATACCAATTAGTGGAAAAAATATCAAAATTGGGGATTGCCATTGAGCCATGTAAAGTAAAGGGGCTGGACTGAGTGATTGACAGGAATGGAAGTTAATGGAAGTTAATGGATGTTTCTACGTCAGTATAAGAACGTGTTGTCTACAGAAATGACGAATGAGCAGAATAACAACCCTTAATGACCGGTGACAGAGAGAGAACAGGGTGAAGGGAGGAGGCCGACAAACATCAATACAACATCACATACTTTTTTTTATTACACCCATTTTTCTCCCCAATTTCATGGTATCCAATTGTTGTAGTAGCTACTATCTTGTCTCATCACTACAACTCCCGTACAGGCTCGGGAGAGAACTCCGATACACAACCCAACCTAGCCGCACTGCTTCTTAACACAGCGCGCATCCAACCCGGAAGCACCAATGTGTCGGAGGAAACACAGTGCACCTGGCAACCTTGGTTAGTACACAGGAGTCACTGGTGCGCGATGAGACAAGATCCTCCTTACCGACCAAGCCCTCCCTAAACCGGACGTCGCCGCCACATGGACCTCCCGGTCGCGGCCGGTTACGACAGAGCCTGGGCGCGAACCCAGAGTCTCTGATAGTACAGCGCCCTTAACCACTGCGCCACCTGGGAGGCCAGCATCACATACTTTTAATGAATGGAAGACCCTATCCCTTAGCTATTCAAAGGAGGACGTAAAGGGATGGTTTGAAAATAGCCCTTCTGAGATGTTTTATTAAAGTGTCCATGTGCTATATTGGGCTCTTGTCAGAATTGGGCTGCCTGTGTAAACGTGGCCTAAGGCATGTCTCATGCTTTCCAGTTGAAGCAGTTTGCACATATATTACGATGTTTTCTTTCTTTTTGTGTTTGGCAGGTTTTCTTTCCCACTAATCATGTAAATGTTGACCCCATGACCCCCACACCTGGTGTAGCCTAATTCATTTGCTTTAGTGTTGTAACAGCTAATAACACACAAAACAAAACACAAGCAATTATGTTTGCTTTGCCATAGCGTAAAAAATTAACACAGAAGGGATAGTGTGACAAAGCTGGCCGATGTTTCTCACATTGAAAAGTTTTACAATATGACTGGAACAGGATTTACTCAAAAATATCTGTTTTATTTTCCATAAATATAATAAATACACAGACTTAAAAAACAAGGATAGAAGTCGCGATCCATGTCATCCATCCTTGCCTGAACTGAGAACCATGTGCTTCTCCCACACATAATTAGCAGGCCAAATCGGTGGGAGGGCTATTAATTATCAATGAACCAATAACTGTTCAAACATACATGAACAACAATTACACAATAAAGAATAGACTGAATGGGATGAAATGGTTGGAAATATATAAACTATGGTTTGAATATGAATAATGGAATATAGGCAGGTACACTACATCATGTAAATAAACATTCACAAATACAATAAAATATGGAAAAAATGTCTGTGTGTGAGTGGTGAGGATCAGAGAACCTAATTTAAAAGATAACAGAGTGTAACCATAAATATTGGATCATTACTGTTTGTACAAACTTGCATAGTTGCAGCTAACCACTGGCATAGAACAAAGGCATAGAAATGCAATGTTTACCTTTGCCACAGTGGTTTCACCTCTGTCACTACATAGATCTAGCCTGCGACTACTTCCTGTGGCATATATTCCATTCTTTCACTTTTGGGGTTATTTCGGCTGCGTTTATACAGGCAGCCCAATTCAAATATTTTTTTTCCACCAATTGGTCTTTTGACCAATCAGATCATCTCTGAAAATTGGTCAAAAGACCAATTAGTGGAAAAAAATATCAGAATTGGGCTGCCTGTGTAAACGCAGATTAGGTTTGTCTCATGCTTTCCATTCGAAACAGCTATCTTGAAAGGATTGACACAGAAGATGAGAAGTAGGTACAGGGAGTGAAGGTTTAATAACTGACAGACACAAAACAGAACAGGAACAGTGTCTGGACAGGTACACATAATAACAATGAATGTTGACACAGGGAACACCACCGAGGAACAGACAGAGGAACAGACAGATATACAGGGGCAATCAACCACGTGAAGAGCGTTGGTGCGCGTAATGATAGTGACAAGTGCGTGTAAAGACGGGCAGGGAGGGGCAGCGGGAGCAGGTGTGACATAGCTCATATATTATGAACTTTCTTGACATATTTTTTTGTGGCAAGTCGAAGTGCTTTTTCTGTGATTGGTCAACAGGACTACTAGTAGGAGTGGGAACTATGGACGTAGTCTTGAATTAACTGTTTGTTATTCAATGAGAGACGACTAATACTGTACCAAACATCTTAGATGTAAAATTGCGCAACTAGTCGTAGTTGTAGATATTCCATTAAAAAAAGCTGCCGTTTCCAGCTACAATAGTCATGTTATAACATTAACAATATCTACACTCTGCAAAAACATCTAAATTAATTACATATTTACAGATTCATACAGACTATTTTGATGTGTTATGGCTATGTTGTTGCTACGGTGGCTGAGGAGGGAACTACAACAGAAGTATTTTTTTTCCCTTCTCATTTTTCAAGCAATTGTCTTTAAGGAGTATGCGAGCACAGACGTTCCTTTGCCTAGCCAAGTTCTGCTAGGAGCAAGCCAAACCTGCATGCGGACACCTTTAGAGAACTGATTATGCTGTTTGTGGTTGACATGCACATTTTGTTACAGTTTCATATAGTTTTGCTAAGCCTTTTTTTAAAGCCATATAAGCAGAGCAAAATAAGAACATTTCAAATGTGGTTTCATTTCACTCATGCATGACTAGTGTTCTCTCTGTTTACAATGAGACCACAACTGCTTCCTGGTGTCAGTGAGAATTTTTTTTAAATGCTAAACAAAGTGTCAATTCAGGATACAGTATGCCATTTATGTACATACAGTGCCATCAGAAAGTTTTCACAGTCGTTGAATTTTTCCACATTTTGTTATATAGTGGGATCCAAATAGATTTAAACTTCTTCAGGATTGGTGGGTCACCTGCTGGACGGTTGGGCTAACGTAGGCTAATGCGATTAGCATGAGGTTGTAAGTAACAAGGATATCCCAGGACATAGACATATCTGATATTGGCAGAAAACTTAAATTCTTATTAATCTAACTGCACTGTCAAATTTACAATAACTAGTGAAATACCATGCTATTGTTTGAGGAGAGTGCACAGTTTTACACAATTTATTAATAAACAAATTAAGCACATCTGAGCAGTCTTCATACAACATTTTGAACAGAAATGGAATGGTTCATTGGAAGTCTAAAACTTTGTGCACATACACTTCTGCCATCTAGTGGTCAACATCTAAATTGCACTTGGGCTGGAATACATTATGGCCTTTCTCTTGCATTTCAAAGATGGTACACAAAAAAACGTTTTTTTTTCCTTCTTATTATCTTTTACCAGATGCAATGTGTTCTCCTACATTCCTTTCACATTTTCACAAACTTCAAAGTGTTTCCTTTCGAATAGTACCAAGAAAATGCATATCCTTGCTTCAGTGCCTGAGCATTTCGGCAGTTACAGTGCCTTGCGAAAATATTCGGCCCCCTTGAACTTTGCGACCTTTTGCCACATTTCAGGCTTCAAACATAAAGATATGAAACTGTATTTTTTTGTGAAGAATCAACAACAAGTGGGACACAATCATGAAGTGGAACGACATTTATTGGATATTTCAAACTTTTTTAACAAATCAAAAACTGAAAAATTGGGCGTGCAAAATTATTCAGCCCCCTTAAGTTAATACTTTGTTGCGCCACCTTTTGCTGCGATTACAGCTGTAAGTCGCTTGGGGTATGTCTCTATCAGTTTTGCACATCGAGAGACTGAAATTTCAAGTTCAGGAGAGCACAGGTGGACCTTTGTGCCTCCCTGGACAATGCACACTGCCCCCTGTGGTACTGCATGTCGGAGCCACCAGGGCCTCTTAAACCATCAAATAATGGGTAGTTCCAAATCCAACAAAACAGTAACGAAGAGCAGATGCATCCCATTACATTTACGCAACTACGGTACCACTTGAATAACATTTATAAAATAACAATGGTTGCTTTTTCTGTATATTAACTATATTGAAGCCACTTTATAATGAGCTTTTTCTCCTATATGCATTTTATTAGGCAATATTTGAATTAAAGTAAAGATTTTGTTTTTCCATACTGCACAGTGCATAGGATTATATTTATTATTGAACTGTACATAAGGGTCCATAAGAGTGGAGTGGAAGACCATCATATTAAAATGAAATTACTTGAGCTGAATATATGTCAGTCCTGCATAAAATGTAAATGCCTTGCTTTGCTCGCCCCCCCAACCAAAAAAACAAAACGACTCGCAGGCAACCGAGGAAGTGATGTAACAGCAAAGTTACACTTCCTGGAAATCGTTGCTATGACAAACGTCAACAACTAGATACTCTTCTTCACTTTCATTTAGCTACCAGTTTGAATGTTTTTATCAAATAATACGGTTTGATTTCATTAGAATAATTTTGGTAGTTAGAGATTAGTTAATTGCTAACTGTAAGTCAAAGAATGACATCCGTTTTACAGCCTCAAAAGGAGGCTCCAAACGGGACTTACACATTCGCCAGTCGCCCAAGACCTGTTCAAAACCGCACCAAATACAGAGAGCCCGCCGCGGAGCAGTAAGTTTGATAGACAACGACATATGCTGTCAGTAACTGATAGTTTAGCCAAAAGCTCACTTCAGCAGCGTAAACAACTAGACTTTTTGCATAATGAAATGGGTAGCTAGATTATTGCCAGTATAGCAGAGTTGGGGTCAGTTCCATTTCGATTCCTGTCAGTTGTTGTAGTGTATATTTTGCAGGGTCAGGCAGCTGAAATGGTGCTAGCAATTGTTCAGGTTTTCAATAAGTACGCTATCCAGTCTTGATTGATTAAAAAACAGGTGCAAAACCTGGTTCATTAATGGAACTGCATTAGTGCACGGCTGTGGATAAGTGTATGCTAATTCGTTTTTATCAAGATTGTACATAGAAAAAAAAGAGCACCTGTTTCCTTGTCATGCAGAAGTGATGGACAGAGCAATTATGGAAACATCATGTATGACCGACGTGTTGTCAGGGGAAACACATATGCCCAGCACATCCTACCAGTGGTGAGTTTCCAGCTCACCAAGTCAGATATTGAAAGTGATAACCACATTGATCAAAATGTTTCCATCACGTCTTGTATAATTATGTATTGGCCAGGCAGCTCAACCTGACCCTATTGAGGTCCAGAGACAGCAGGAGTCCAGAAGGAGATCGGTCGCTCGGAAGCGTGCCATGGAGCAGTTCAGGCCCAGGACTCCAGAGGCTCTGGAGGGAAGGAAGCACATAGATGTACAGACAGGTAAAACCTAAATCTATGGGTAAACAGAACCACATCTCAGCTGCCTACTGTCATTGTTGATTGATCGGACAACACAGAGGTTGGATTATTTTAGAGCTTTATCTTGAGGAGCTGAATGATCGCATAGAGGACACCAGCGTCGAGTGCCAGACCGATGCCTTCCTGGACAAACCGGCCACCCCCCTCTTCATTCCTGCCAAGTCCGGTAAAGATGTGGCCACACAGATAGAGGAGGGAGAGGTATTAAATTAAAATGTTTCCTCTTTTTCCATTGCTGTGCAATGAAAACAATTCAACATTTTGTGAAGGAGCTTCCTTCAAATGGATTGGCAACAGGTTGAAAACACGTTAGGCATATCTTTGTGTTTATTATGGATCCCCATACTCTTCCTGGGGTCCAAACAAGATTAAGGCGATTACATCGGAAAAAATATAAACGAAACAGTACATCATTCAACACATTATTACACCACTAGTCTACCACTACATATCTACAATACAAAATGTATAATATAACAATGTGTGTGTGGGTGTCTCTTCACAGTCCACATTGTTCTAAAAGGTGTAGTTTCATCTGTTGAAACAGTATATTTGAAAATGTATTCAACCCACTTTTTAACCCCTTTAATCCCTGCCCATGTCCCCTGCCTTGCCCTGCAGCTGTTTGACTTTGACATGGAGGTGCGCCCGGTGCTGGAGGTGCTGGTGGGGAAGACTGTGGAGCAGGCCCTGCTGGAGGTCATGGAGGAGGAGGAGCTGGCCAGCCTGCGGGCACAGCAGCGGGCCTTCGAGGAGCTCCGCAACGCCGAGCTGGTGGAGGTGCAGCGGCTAGAGGAGCAAGAGAGACGCCACCGTGAGGAGAAGGTACAGGAACAGGACCACCAGACATGGCTGCTGCCACACGGATACATGTAACCAATTCTCAGGCCAAAGATAAATGACTGGATAGATTAGTTTAAAAAAGTTAATGTCCATTACTCTCGATAGTGCAACAGAGGTGGTTTGTTAGGGTGCTGAGTGGTGGTCTGCTTGCCTGAGACCTGAAAATATTTGCTTCCTGAGTGAATGCCTAGGCTTTCACTAGGGAAACCAGTGCCAATTAATCAGCCTTCAGGGATTGACATTAAGGTCTGAACGGCAATCACCCATTGGGCAAGTCAGCAGTATTTTGGGGTTCCCCACAATTATGGTAACTTGCCAGAACATTTAAAGTAGCTATTTTTACCAACACACATGGGAGGAACCAGAAAGACCAGACTATTGGAATTCTTTGAATTTTGGTTGTTATCAGTCAAGTAAAATAAAACACCTGACGAATGGAGCAGCCTCAGAGCATGCTTAACTTGAGCGACTGCTCAGGGCACTTTCCCCAGGCAATAAGGCAACCCTCAATCCCTGACCTGGGTTTGATACCTGCTCAGGCACCATAGCATGAGGTTCCAGACAGACTGTTTGGAGGGAAACAGACCCATGACTTTCAATGTCTCTTCTCTGAACAGGAGCGTCGGATCACCCAGCAGCGAGAGGTGCTGAAGAAGGAGATGGAGACTGCGGACAAGATTGCGGCGCGAGCGTTTGCCCAGCACTACCTGGCCGACCTGCTCCCCTCGGTCTACACCACGCTGAGGGAACACGGCTACTTCTACGACCCTGTGGAGAGAGGTCAGTCTTCCCCCAGGGCCCTGCTGACTGTCCCTTGAACCTTTCCTCCAACAGTTACATAAGAGGTCGTGCTACATGAGATGTTCAATGCACAAGAGAGGACTGCCAAGACTGGTATTAGTTTGGTATTTTATTAGAATTCCCATTAGCTGTTGCGATGGCAGCAGCTGGTATTCCTCGGATCCACGTGAAGATCCATGGAAGAATCTCACTGCATAGTCCTTGCATCCTTGCTCCTTGCCTCCTGGAGGTGAAGGTCAGAGGGGAGGGACATCTGGCTTTCTCATCAAATGGGTTTTGAGGAGGCGAGGAGGGCGGACTCAAGGAGTATGCAATTGAGATTCTCCCTATGTATAGTTCGAGTACCAACATATTAAGTGTTTGGTTCTAAAGATACATGCATATATACAGTATTTAACATTCAATGTGGTTTTTTTTTGTGTTTTTTTTTGCGCGTGTGCTCTGGTCTTCTCTAATGTCCAGATATTGAGACTGGCTTCCTCCCGTGGCTGATGGCTCATGTCAGTAACACTTTGGAGAAGAGATACGTGGCAAGAGCAGTGTTGGACAGTAAGTGGATGAATGCACTTCTGAGATTTTTCAAATATCAATACTTTAAATCTTAGTATCTGTGCAGTTAACACATTCCCATAAGCCTTCCACAGAAGTGCATTTGCTGTGAGGCCCTCTTGAGATTTAACTGGTCATAAACATTGTTTTGGCTCCCTCTAGTGGCTATTATTTAATACTACAGAAGTAATTGTAATTTAGAGAACCACCCCCCTGGCATTTACAGTGCTGCAGTTCTGAACTCAAATATCCTACAAAGACTATTGATGCAACAGCAACCTATAAAATGCCATTTCAAAGACGCGTGTTATGCCTATGTGATATCTGTGTTCTGTCCACAAGGGGTACTAGAACCATGAGGGTTAAACCCACCAGGGTACTCCGACACAGACCAAAGAGTTATAGCATACCCTCTCCGTATTTGTTTTAGTGCTTATCCATGATGTCACCCAGAAGAGGCTGGAGCTGTTCCAGCAGATGCAGCCCCACGACCACTCCACCCAATGAGGGCCTGTACCACTATGGGGGGACATACAGGTAACATCAGCCAATTCGAAAGAACCAGCATTTGTTAATGGTATAAACAAATGAATAAACCCACTGCCTGTATGCTTCTTAAGGCTAGTTATTTGATATTGGAGCCAGAACCATTGATGCTGTGAGTGTGTTCGTTTGAATGAAAGAGACCCCATTCTGTCAGGCCTGAATCCAAAACCGTTATTCGGTAGTCCCCATAGGAGAACCCTTTTGGATTCCGTGTAGAACCCTCTGTCGAAAGGGTTCTATCTGGAACGAAAAGGATTCTTCAAATGGTTCTCCTCTGGGGACCGCTAAAGAACACTTTAAGCGTGTAGCTTGAAATCCATGCCTGCATAACTAAAGTTTTCATACAAATCTTTCATCCATGTTACACACAAGTCAGACTTAAAAGGCGCACTTAAGTCTGACTTTTGTCACACCTTAAGTGCGTCAGACTTAACATGCATGAATGATTTGTATGACAACTTGAGTTAGGCAGGCATGGATTTCAAGCTACACGCATAAAGGGTTCTTCGGCTGTCCCCAGAGGAGAACCCTTTGAAGAAACCTTTCTGGTTGCAGGTAGAATCCTTTTGGTTCCAGATAGAACCCTTTCAAATTATGATTCGTTCCTTAGAGAGATGTACTACATGTTCCTCATGCTGGCCTACACCACTTAACAGCTCCTCTCTTGAGTTACAATCAAAATCAGGATGGTAGAGTGACTGATAAAGCAGGTTGATGTTAATGTTTTTAACCACACATCTGTAAGAATAGAAGAGGCTTAGAGCACTGTTTTTACACCTGCCGACTCCTTGCTATTGCATATACAGTAAATAACCCATACTATTATAGCCGGTCTGGTCCCAGATCTGATTGTGCTGTCTAAAGCCACAGTGTTTAAAAATACAAATATTTGCATCAGCATGTTGTTAATCCAGCGGTCCTGGCTAAATGCAAAAATCCATCAAGATTACGTATAGGGCATTCCCCTCCATTCAGACACCTCTGTCTTTCCCCAAACAGAATCCAATCACATTATTGGTTGATATTCTGAACGAACACCAATTTGATTATTTTGAAGTGTTTAATCTAACCCAGGCAGCACAGCACCTTTAATCATATGTACTGTACGCAATGTAATCCATTACAAAGTTAATCTCTGCTGCTACTGTGTCCAGGAAGTTAACACAAGCCATGCTTTTTTTGGTCTGTTTTCTTTACAGGGAATGCATTTCAAATGAAAAGTTGACGAGCTGAATGGCAAAAGGAAAATCTCTACATATCTGTGCAACACAGTACATTAAATGATTATTAAAAAATGATTTGCTCTACTTATATTCATGATTTGAAAATATCGAACAACTGTCTACAATAAAGACTATAGATTTAACTCTTAGCATTTTCCACAAATTGCATTAGTCTCTGGTTTCATGGACAGTGCATTTATAGCCTATTAGTTTCCTGTCCTTACCCTTAGTGTTGTAGACAGAGTTTACTGACTTTTGATGTAATGTGTTGGAGGCTTGTATTTCAGTACCTTATAATCTGCAATTGGTGAATTGTCTTATTTTCCCTGCTGGTACAGTCATTTTCCCAAAATTGTATGTCTCTTGAAATTATACTGGTATTCAATCACTAAATTCCGGTTTACAAAAAGTCACATCCCTCAACAACAATCCTATAGTATTTGTGCCAGTGCCTTAACTTGAAAGTAATCTGCTAAACCAAAAATATTGCCTACTTGAAAATGGTTACCAAACATTAGCTCTTGCGGTCATACTATTATGCTATTTTTTTTTTTTTTTTTTTTTTACAAATAAGACATGCTGGAAAGTACAGTACATCTGTGTTTCAGGACACATGTATACGATCCTTGTTGTTTATAAATAGATTGTAAACTATTTCCTCTTTACAAGTGGCTGTTTCGGTCCAATATAATGCATGCGTTGTGACCTATAGCACGCATTTTAGTGCACGCACTTCAGAGTTTATCTCTGATATATACCGTTCTATTTTAATCCTACTCAACTATTGGTCCGTTTCCATTTATGAAACCTCCCCAACCCGTTCACAGCGTTTCCTAGGTTGAGTTTTAGAGGGTGTGCTTCTGACGCGCACTATTACTCAACTACACAAATAGAAACACAATAATGGTAATCCAAAAAAATATACACGTGCATCTAATATCGCTGTTTGTTTATGACGCCATAGTTATTTTGTTAGAATGAATATGTGGTATTAAATTACCACTTCCCATAATAGACTTAATCTACAGTAGGCCTATTTTATGTAGCAACAGCAATTCGTAAAATTCTCAGATTATGGGGTGTTTTTATAAAGGACTTTTAAATGTAATTTTGCACTTTTTTTGTAGTTGTATGCCAAAACCCTAAACCCAATGAATCATGTTAAAGCTACTCTGATAATAAACTTATGGCACATAATGCTCTCATCTGAATACTCTTATGATGTGGCCTCTTGGTTATCTCAAGGTCTTCCCTTCTGTATAATGACACAACTATTCCATCTGGTCTGTTTTATCCTCAAGGTCATGGAGTGAAGCCATTGCATTGGTGAAATAAATATGCTGTTTAGTGCCTGTCTTTTTATAATTAGCCAAATATAACAGGCTAATTGTATAATTGTTTGCTAGATCTAGTCAACAATGAGCAGTATGTACTATTAATAAAATTTGCTTTCACTGTAGCCAAAGTTATATTCTGCCTGGTTGATATAGCGAGACTCAGATTATAAATGATTATACTGTTCTGCCTGCGGCTATAGAATCCTGACCTGTTCACCGGACGTGCTACCTGTCCCAGACCTATTATTTGACCATGCTGGTCATTTATGAACATTTGAACATCTTGGCCATGTTCTGTTATAATCTCCACCCGGCATAGCCAGAAGAGGACTGGCCACCCCTCATAGCCTGGTTCCTCTCCAGGTTTCTTCCTAGGTTTGGCCTTTCTAGGGAGTTTTTCCTAGCCAACGTGCTTCAACACCTGCATTGCTGGCTGTTTGGGGTTTTAGGCTGGGTTTCTGTACAGCACTTTGAGATATCAGCTGATGTACGAAGGGCTATATAAATACATTTGATTTGATTTGATATAAATGCAGGCCTACTGAGTGGTTTCAACGGTGATAAAGGACATACTGTAGGTGCCCCATAAAGGGTTGTCAGGGTACCAGAAACAATGTGCCCATAAAGAGTTATTGACCACAGAATCGGGTGCCACATTGAATCACTGATTCTTCAATGGTCAACATTTTGCTATGATAATTTTAAAGCTTATCACAAATTAGGTTACTAATTTTAAAATGTTTCTCCATAATAAACATACCATTTTAATCCTACAGTAGATCATTTGTAGGGTTTTGCCCTTATTTTTATTTTTCTACAAGCTTGCTTGAGTTCAAACAGTTTTCAGTATAAACTACGTGTCATTAATGGGAGTCGCTGTTGTACGAATGACGGTTCCCTCTTGCCTGGCACCGGTGACAAACAGGAACTCATGCAAGCAGGCGGCAATAGTCGGAGCGCTGAAGTAGCGGAGGGTCAGCCATATTGCCGCGCTGTTAGTTCTGCAGAGGAGTGTCCGAGGCTGCCCTGCGGTAGAACCATCTTAAATCACACCTGCTCTGGTAAGCCATTGTACCTATTAATGAATAGGCGATCGAATATTTATGTGAACGTGAGACTGTTGAACAGAATAGGGATGCTCACTACTTTGTTTCCGCACTTGTTGCACCACTTCTGCCGCCGCTTCCCACAAAGGGGAGTAAATATAACAACAGGTGTCTGGGATAATTGTTGTGGCTTGGTAAAATGCTAGAAATGGAAGAGTATGTAGCTTGCAAATGTAAAAATGTATCCATGATGCAACGGCTATTTTATTCGAATGTTTGCTCCAAAATGCACAATTAAAGCCAATTCGAGGCGGTCAAATAATTATCTTGGTTAATAATATTATGACATTTGACAACAAAGAAGATTCACTGATTAGCCTAGTAGCCTATGCTAGGCAACTACAGATTTAGGTTGGTAACGTTAGGTGGACTCAACTTGTTTCCTTTGTAGGTCTGTCTACTTTTACACACGTCGTGTAACCTAATAGGTTTTGTTATTTTTTAAATTGCCTAAACAGTGTTGGCCTAATCTGTATTTTCTTCAGAAGTTAATGAAGCTCGTGGCTATTTAGTGATCCCAACTGCCCTGTTAAAGGATATAGACAAGGTGTTACATTGTAACCGACGGCAGACCCTAAGCGCAACAGTATATTTGATACGCAACAGTATATTTGATGTCCCTGTGATGGATAGGCTACTTTGTATTGGCTTCACATCACCCAGTAGTAGCCAATATGAATTGATTCTGAAGGAAAATGTATCTGCAGTACACCGTGTATCACATACTGTAGGCTACATCGAACGTCCCCTCATAATTTTATTCGAGCAAGGATCACACCTAGATACCACAATAGTGGTGCTGAAGTAAGATGTTTACCTATAAGGGTGGAGACTCCTAATTTATTTCGGTGTTAAAGCTCGACTCTCCTTTTTGTGGCTGTTATGGGTGAGGCTCGTTTAATCTGAATTTCCATAGACTATTTATAAAAAAATGATTCATACGGCTGTACGAGGGCTGCGTCAACCAATCTCTATTTCGCACCAGCGTTTAAAGAAGGAAGGGTAGTCCCGTCTGACTGGTTATCACCGGAGTGGCTGAAACGCGTTTATCCTCTTTCGCTCTCTGACAGGAAGGCACTGACTGTGGAGACGTCATTTAGTAGACTATCCGAAGTATTTGGAAACCAACTTCACAGCTGCGCGCACGGACCAGGAAAAGGACACAAAATGCCTAAAGCTGTAAGTATTGCAGTGATTTTATATATTTCAAATATATTAAGGTCGTGAGAGTTCTACTGAGTTGTCTAAACATATGCTTGGTAACTAAAGAGGTTACGTTGGCAGTCCTGAGTCGAGATCCAAGTAGCCCAGGCAGGCAAGAGACACGATGTCTGCTCATGATAAGAGGAGGTACTATAAGCTATTTGTGCTGTAATGACTATCTTACACCAAATATATATTATTTTTCTATGGTTTAATTTGAAGTTTCACTTGTAGATGAAAATACAAACATCCTCACTTATATCAATACATTCTCTTGAAGATGAGAATAAGAAGTTGGCCTCTTGTAAGTGGTCACACTGTCTGAATATATGTGCTTCCTCACATGAAGTTTAGTCATTTTCATTAGTCTTACACTCAGAACCTCTTTATTTGACTTAATGTAATATCCTAGCTGAGGCCTACCTGGGTTTAAAGCTGGTCATTTTTTTGGTGACATTTGTCTTTGACAGCACTTCCCCCAAAAAACTATGGACTTTCATTAGCCCCCCCAGTCTCTCATCCGAGACAGTAGAAGACTAGGAGTCATAAAGTGTTAAGAGCGTCACTGGAAAGTGACATAATTGTGGTGCTGGCTACATGACACAGTAGCACTCTCTGGTACTCCACATTTAGGCACACAACTTGAAAACCTGCCCTTTTTGGTAATATAATGGCAGGCCGTTTTATTTTTTCTCCACGATATCAATGATGAGGCATAAGCATTGATTTACTGCCACTTACTGGTTTCTCTATATACCGTGAGTTAAGGAAGACATTAAATATTGCCAATGTTTTTTTGATGATCTTGCTCCTATTTATAGCATAGGTTGGTCAACATTTTTTGTTAGGCTGTGGCTGCTACGCTCACTACTGACTAGAAGGGCTTTCTATAACACAAACTGAGTTTCACTGACATGATGATCAGCCCATATTGAGATTCAGTATCGTGAGTTGTGATGCAATACTATCAACCATTTAAGCCAAAATCCTATTTACTGTGAAAAACACATCAAACCTGGTAGAATATATCTATCATATAGAGAAATACAACTAGAGTAGATTTCATTGGTTTAGAAGAGAAAGTAATCTGACAAGAGAAAGTTGAGATTTGAGCAGCTGAGATTGAGATCCTGGTTTGGTGTTCTCTCTCTCAATTTACACTTGTCAGAATGACACATGTTCAGCAGGATGACCTTTAATAGGATACATCTTGTCCTGGAGGCAGAGCCAAGTGATTTCCACTAGATGGGCCAGCTGCAAAGTCAAAATTGGCTATATATCGTAAGAATTCACAAAAACAAAAATGTGCTTAAATTTGTCTTAAATTAAGGTTAGGCATAAGGTAAACAGTGCGGTAAAGATTAGGGTTAGATTTCAGATTGTAATACTTTGTGGCTATGCCAGCTATTGACTATCCTGCAGAGCTGCCTCCAGTACATGAGTCATCCCAATGAATGCCAACCTGCACATTGTCATCAAGTGAATCATGTTCCCTCCTTGGCTCTCCCTGAATCCTGTTTCACGGCCCCTTGAACATCCATTTGACAGTCACACACACACACACACACACACACACACACACACACACACACACACACACACACACACACACACACACACACACACACAGATGTGGGTGTTTCCTTCTCTTGTCTGAAACCCATTGTTAATAATTTGTTCTCGTGTATAATTGATAACTCAATAATATGACGATGCCTGCTGTTACGCCCTCTGGACATGTCACTCCGAAGAGTCATCATGTTGGCACTTATCACATCATTATATATTTAGACATCATTATATAGTATTTAGTTGTTAACAAAAGTTAATACACTATGTTCAGTCAACAAGTTGGCCAAGCTGAGGTGCTCCAGTCTGCAAAACTAACACTAACACTATTAGAGGTTTCAGTCCTAAATACCTTATTGAAAGGGACGCAGCAGGGGTGTATTCTAACCCCACTCCAGTCTCCATGGGACCTTCAGCTGGTCAGCAGGTAGGACCCAGCCCAGTGGGAGTTTATGGCTATATGGTTCTGTGGGGCATTGCAGACATGTTCCCATGACAACCCCACATTGCAACAGACTCCTTTAAAGCCACACCGTTGTTAAATATTGAATGGGAATGCAGCATGTAGCCCATTCTGTTGAGCCACTGTGGTGAGATGAAGATCACCATCGGTCAACCAACTCATTAACCAGTGAAGGGTGTTGCATACTAGACTAGAGGTTCTCAAATGGTTTTGCCTCGGGACCCAGAATGAACCAGGTTGTCTCAGTCGTGACCCAATATTCATATCTTTAAGGCCGAAATGCAATCTGGAAAACTAGTTTTAATGCTATATTGGCTGTAAATGTAGCAATTACATTACACAAGTGAACAACATTCCTAACTTTTTCATTGTCAATAATTTCATATTGATCATATTCTTGATGAAGAATGTTGGCAAGCTCACGTTTGAAACCACAAAATCTGCTAATTGGCACAGGGTAGCGGCAGGGTAGCCTAGTGGTTAGAGCGTTGGACTAGTAATCGAAAGTTTGCAAGTTTGAATCCCCGAGCTGACAAGGTACATATCTGTCATTCTGCCCCTGAACAGGCAGTTAACCCACTGTTCCTAGGCCGTCATTGAAAGTAAGAATTTGTTCTTAACTGACTTGCCTAGTAAAATTAAATTAAATATTGAAAATATATTTATTAAAGCTTTTTTCTTTCTTTCAAAGAATACATTTCTACACACTTTCTACCTGGTATGTTGTTTAAATTCAGACTGCAGTATTTTTTTCACCCCCCAAAAATGTATTATATTTAAAGAAATATATTTATATATTTTTTTACTTAGACACCTGCGATCCACTCAACCTCAATTTGGTTACGACTAGAGATGTAATGATTCACAGATACACATCGGTCCCCGGTTCAAATGTTTAATAAGATGTGAGTGCATCGGTCCGCGGGACCCCAAAAGATCCAAATGTAGCATGCATCGGTCAGAAAATGTATTCAATCGGAGTTGACTTTTTTTGTATTTTTTTGTATTATTTTCTTTATACCTTCCGAAATTACCTCATCTTTAGTGACAACCGCATCCTCGCCTTCAGTGCCGAACTTAGCATGTAATTGTGTTGACAGTCATTGATCTACAAGTCATTTTGCATTCCCAACAACCCTAGACACTATCAGTAGCATAGTCAAACTGTGTGCTATGCAGCTTTGCGCAATGACCAACTAGAGCTATTCTGTTCGGTTTCTGTTAGATTATAAAAATAATCATCTCTGTTTTCTATTATTTTAAACATTAACTGCAATATGCATTATGTGGGTTGAATGCTGTTACACAGAATACAACTATTAATAAAAGTCCCATGATGGTAGTGACGGCCCATTACACTTATTAACCATCATTTATTCACATGACTTTAATCAAATATTTCAGTTGTTGTGTATATTACATTTGTTTTATTTGATGACTTTATTTCGTTCCAAGTCATCATCTCATCTATATAGAGGGGCTGCCTATGCAGCCTGACAAAATCACTATTTTAGTAGTCTGGATTTGGTTTATCTCTAGATAAACTGTGCGATGTGCGCACTGAGCTCACAAAAAAAAAACCCACATGAAATGGAATCCATATTATTGAACCAATGTTGGTCAATTAGTTGTTTAAAAAACTGAAAATAACCAACATTTGGGTTAATCGCTCAGCACTAGTGATCTGGCACACCTGCGCATCACCTTCAGCATTCAAATGTTTGTAAAATGGCTTGCGCTTTCTAATTTTGGTAGTTTTGCTTGAATCAATCAGTATTATGGTAATTTTTGGATATACAGGGTAAAGTTGATAATTTCATAACGAGGACAGTAATCACTTTTGCTACACGCACTGCATGGTAGAAGCAACTCACTCCGAGTCTGTCAACACATCCAAACAGTCTAAACTATTCGATTGAGATGAGACGGGGGCGATTTTAAAAGATAAATATAGAGCCAGTAATGTATCAAACACGTTTAATCTGCAGTTGGTGATGGGGATTTCAGATTGAAAGTGTGGGGGGGACTCCCCCCATTGAATTGTTCTTTCTATGGAATAATTGTCTACTGCCATCGTGGTGGTAGATGCTCAGTTTCCCTTATGGCTCAGCTCAGGTGCCTACATACACCATAGACATATACATCATTTACAGGCCCCTTTCCTGTGACTGACACACAGACACACAGACACACAGACAGTTCAGAGAGGCCCATAATTTAGAATGGAAAATGAATGTGTTTATGCAACAAGTGTTATTGTATCGCATTGAGTCAAATCACATTTGGTTTGTTGATTAATATACAAAGGATCATTTCGAGTCAGTTGGAATGTTTGCTGTCATAAGCATACGTGTACTTCTCTTATGGTTTCAGAATAATAATTATAGTCATTCTCACCAGAGTTGCACTTTCTGGAAATGTAGGTCTTTACCCAGTGTATTTTTATCATTAATGTCATGTTTTCTGGTAATGTTCTGACTGAATGGCTTCAGTGACTTACCGTTAGTCGAATTGCATGAGATCAGATGTCACTCACCCACTGGTTTTGTGTGTGTGGCGGTGCCCACTCACTTGTTCCTCTCTCTGTTGGTCTGGGTGTGTTGACTTAGGGTGCCCCGAGTTAGTCACTACTCTAGGTATATTAAACAACGATGTGGAGGGATAACGTTGTGCACATTTCCTGTCCTTTTCCTCCACTTAGCTGATCCGGAGTCAGTTTAACTGTGTCGTCACAGGGAAAAGACCTGTCTGTCTCCCTCACACAGCTGATCTGGAGTCAGTTTGACTGTGTGCAATCTGGGACCTAAGGTCTGTTTAGAAGGCATAGTGGTATAGGAGAGGAACCACTGGGGAGGCCCAGCTGAAAGGGGATCTTTGTGTTGCTGTTTAATGGAGTTTTCTTCTCTCTCTTTTTTTTACCTCTGTTTTGGATGCTGCTTCCCACAGTGTGAGCTAGGAGCCCCTCACCTCCAGGTTTAGTGATGATACTGTCAGTCTCTGGTTGTGTTCAATAGAGAGAAAGCATTTTGAATTGGAGTCAAACAAGTAGGTACTTGCTAAATTTGTCCAATAACACATATTTTCATTTTTCTGTTGGAAAATGTTTTGCTACTTCGGTGTGCCATGCTGAATTCCTGTTGAACTACCCCCAGACTGACCCAGTCACAGCTGACCACAACATTCAATATGTCCATTATGAGGCTTTTCCAATGCAAAAAAATAAACAACCTTTCATGCTACCTTACCTACCTGTACCTTTTCATCTACCTTACCTACATTACTTTTTATCTATCCATCTATCCATCTATCCATCTATCCTTACCTTACCTTACCTTACCTTACCTTATTTTACCTTATTTTACCTTATTTTACCTTATTTTACCTTATTTTACCTTATTTTACCTTTAATCTATTTTACCTACCTTACCTTTAATCTATTTTACCTACCTTACCTTTAATCTATTTTACCTACCTTACCTTTAATCTATTTTACCTACCTTACCTTTAATCTATTTTACCTACCTTACCTTGCCTTACCTTACCTTTAATCTATTTTACCTACCTTACCTTGCCTTACCTTACCTTTAATCTATTTTACCTACCTTACCTTGCCTTACCTTACCTTTAATCTATTTTACCTACCTTACCTTGCCTACCTTTTATTTACATTTCTACCTTACCTGAACTTACCTACCTTACATTTTCATCTACCTTACCTTACCTTTTATCTACATTACCTGCCTTTCATCTACATTACCTACCTTTTATCTACATTACCTACCTTACCTTTTATCTACATTACCTACCTTACCTTTTATCTACCGTAGTTGAATGTGCTGACTGTAAGTCACTCTGGATAAGAGCATCTGCTAAATGACCTAAATGTAAATGTAGATGCAATTTTCTCTCGTAGTCCATACACATTCACTTTGTTCTGAAAGGGTTGAATTGTTCTTCTATGGAATAATTGTCTACTGCCATCGTCACGTCAGTTATTCTATGTAGGCTCAGTATGTAGCCTACGAGGCAGCTAGGGAGCACGGCTTTGAGTCAACAGTCAGTCAGCCCAGGGCCCAGCCCAGCAGACGTCCCGTTTGGCCGTTTCCATTAGGCACCATTGAGTTTGCTCACTACAGAGCCTCAATGTCATTCACAATGGCCAGGAGATGACAGATTACACCAAAGGCTCTGCTAACAGCAGGCTTCCGCTCCCTCATCTCTAAGTCCACACACTTCTTTATAGGGTTGTCAGTCAGTGCTAACCAATAACCTGGTTAAATACTGTACTGTAGAACCGAATCATAACTGAAACAACATCTGACCTAGAAGAGAGAGTTGAAGGACTGGTGTGTGTTAGAGAGCTCACAATGCTGACATTGTAATGAATATGATGTATTTTAGCAGGACTTTAGTCACTGAAGTCGTGATATCCTATCACGGGTCTCTATTGTGAAAGCCTTACACAGTTGATGTCATGTCTCATTCATGGAAATCGGGAAGATCCTCTCATTGCAACTCAAAAGGCTGTTTTTTTCCCCTACGTTTTTCTCCGTATTTTCAACGTTTTAGTTGTTTGAATCATTTTATTACCTCAGTGGACCTCCGTAAGCAGACCAAAACTAGGACTGTTTGTGCAGCATAGGTCAGCCTTATCAATCATTAACCGAAGAATGGAAACGCATGCCTTTTCTCTCAAAACTGCAGTGAATGGACATAGCCTGTATTGACAAACTTCCCTGCCCACCCACGCTATCCTGATAGGCTGGTCTGTGTCTAGGGGTTATGACACTATCGCCCTCACCACCTATGGCTATCTCCGACAGGGGCCCCTCTGAAGTCAACCATGTGCCTTTACTGTAACTAGCTAACTGCAGCTGGTAGCTACAAAAGGCTGACGTGCTTCACAACCACACACAATTTACTTTATAGTCAAACAGAGAAGTTTACCAGACTAGCTTAGTATGAAATCTGAAACGAGAGCTCAGGAGTAAATATTTGAGGTAAAACACATCGTGATTTTCCCACTCAGTTCCCTCTGATCAGTCTTTCTGTCTGTTACAAAGCATAGATAAACAAACACATGCTCTGTTGTGTTTATTCTGTCTTTACATACAGTATCATCCCCTTTGAAGTACACGTCTGTGTGACATGCAGATTGCTCCTCAGCTGCTCTGTAAGTAGTCATGTTTTTGTGTTACTAATGTCTTTCTGTCATGTCTCTCCCTCCACAGGTCAATGTTCGTGTCACCACCATGGACGCTGAGCTGGAGTTTGCCGTCCAGCCCAGCACCACTGGTAAACAGCTCTTTGACCAGGTCAGTGTTTACAGTATCCTTCTTGCTGTTATATTCATAGGGTCGGTCCTGTTATTACCAGCAACAACAGAGCACCTAGAGTATTTACAAGACATTTTTGCAGACATTTTTTATTAAATATATTTTGAAGCCATCCTCTCGTGTGTGTGTGTGTGTGTGTGTGTGTGTGTGTGTGCGCGCGCTTATCAGTTACCCTGCTCTAGTGACCCAGCCCCAAGCCCACTCCCCCACCTCTCCATACCTCCAGGCCTGTCCTGTACCCACTCACAGCCATTGATATGTTATCTAAGGCAGGGTTTCAAGAGATTTGAACTGGAATTGTTCTTATCAGACCCTCTCTCCTCACGTACTCTAGCAACCATTTCCCGAAAGGGGTGTTGTGCTTAGAGCCAAGAGGCTACTGAAACTGATTACCGGTAGTGTTAGAAGAGAGAGCATGATAAAAGCCTTTTCCTTTTTAGCAGATTACAATATATATAACAATCTAGATGTAAAATTGACATTATTTATGGAAGTGAATAGAGGTCGACCGATTATTCGGAATGGCCGATTTAATTAGGGCCGATTTCAAGTTTTCATAAAAACGGTAATCGGCATTTTTGGACACCGATCATGGCCGATTGATTACATTACACTCCACGAGGAGACTGCGTGGCAGGCTGACTACCTGTTATGCGAGTGCAGCAAGGAGCCAAGGTAAGGTGCTAGCTAGCATTAAACATATCTTATAAAAACAATCAGTCTTAACATAATTACTAGTTAACCTCTCTAGGATAGGAGACGCTTGCGTCCCACTTGGCCAAAAGCCAGGGAAAATGCAGCGCGGCAAATTCAAATAAAATGATATAAAAATCAAACTTTCATTAAATCACACATGTAAGATACTAAATTAAAGCTACACTCATTGTGAATCCAGCCAACATGTCAGATTTTAAAAAGGCTTTTCGCCGAAAGAATAAGAAGCCATTATCTGATGATAGCACAACAGTAAACAAAGAGTAGCATATTTCAACCCTGCAGGCACTACACAAAACCCAGAAATAAAATATTTAACATGCCTTACCTTTGACGAGCTTCTTTTGTTGGCACTCCAATATATCCATAAACATCACAATTGGTCCTTTTGTTCTATTAATTCCATCCATATATATCCAAAATGTCAATTTATTTGGCGCGTTTGATCCAGAAAAAAACAGCTTCCAATTTGCGCAACGTCACTACAAAATATCTCAAAAGTTGCCTGTAAACTTTGCCAAAACATTTCAAACTACTTTTGTAATACAACTTTAGGTATTTTTAAACGTTAATAATCGATCAAATTGAAGACGGGTTTATCTGTGTTCAATACAGGAAGATAACAAACCAACGCTACTTTTAAAGTCTTGCGCAACTCTCAACAGTGTCACCCAGTTCCTAGATGGCCATACTTCTTCATTGCACAAAGGAATAACCTCAACCAAATTCCAAAGACTGGTGACATCCAGTAGAAGCGGTATGAGTAGCAGGAAGTTGAAATTGGGCACGCTATTTATCCTAAAGTGAAAATGCTGCCTCCTATACCTTAAGAAGTTAACTACACATAGTTGATGATATTACTAGTTTATCTAGCTTGTCCTGCGGTGCATATAATCGATGTGGTGCCTGTTAATTTATCATTGAATCATAGCCTACTTCGCCAAACAGGTGATTCAACAAGCGCATTCGCAAAGAAAGCACTGTCGTTGCACCAATGTGTACCTAACCATAAACATCAACACCTTTCTTAAAATCATTACACAAGTATATATTTCTAAACCTGCATATTTAATTAATATTGCCTGCTAACATGAATTTCTTTTAACTAGGGAAATTGTGTCTCTTCTCTTGCGTTCTGTGCAACAGAGTCAGGGTATATGCAGCAGTTTGGGCCGCCTGGCTCGTTGCGAACTGTGTGAAGACTATTTCTTCTTAACAAAGACAGCCAACTTCGCCAAACGGGGGATGATTTAACAAAAGTGCATTTGCGCAAAAAGCACAATCGTTGCACGAATGTACCTAACCATAAACATCAATGCCTTTCTTAAAATCAATACACAAAGTATATATTTTTTAAACCTGCATATTTAGTTAAATAAATTCATGTTAGCATGCAATATTAAACTAGGGAAATTGTGTCACTTCTCTTGCGTTCATTGCGCGCAGAGTCGGGGTATATGCAACAGTTTGGGACCCCTGGCTCGTTGCGAACTAATTGGATAGAATTGTACATAATTATGACATAACATTGAAGGTTGTGCATTGTAACAGCAATATTTAGACTTATGGATGCCACCCGGTAGATAAAATACGGAACTGTTCTGTATTTCACTGAAAGAATAAACGTTTTGACCATATTAATGACCTAGGGCTCGTATTTCTGTGCGTTATTATATTATAATTAAGTCTAGGATTTGATAGAGCAGTCTGGCTGAGCGATGGTAGGCAGCAGCAGGCTCGTAAGCATTCATTCAAACAGCACTTTACTGCTTTTGCCAGCAGCTCAAGCATTGCTCAGCATGCTTCAAGCATTGCTCAGCATGCTTCAAGCATTGCTCTGTTTATGACTTCAAGCCTATCAACTCCTGAGATTAGGCTGGCAATACTAAAGTACGTATTAGAACATCCAATAGTCAAAGGTATATGAAATACAAATGGTATAGAGAGAAATAGTCCTACAATAACTACAACCTAAAACTTCTTACCTGGGAATATTGAAGACTCATGTTAGAAGGAACCACCAGCTTTCATATGTTCTCATGTACTGAGCAAGGAACTTAAACGTTAGCTTTTTTACATGGCACATATTGAACTTTTACTTTCTTCTCCAACACTTTGTTTTCGAATTGTTTAAACCAAATTGAACATGTTTCATTATTTATTTCAGATTAAATTGATTTTATTGATGTATTATATTAAGTTAAAATAAGTGTTCATTCAGTATTGTTGTAATTGTCATTAATATATATATATATATATAAAAATTGGCCAATTATTCAGTATCGGCTTTTTTTGTCCTTCAATAATCGGTATCGGCATTGAAAAACCGTAATTGGTCGACCTCTAGAAGTGAATCATTCCAACCATTGTCCTCCCATGGAACCCAGAAATACATGTTTGAGCCGGTTCCTGACATCAATGTTTTCTGTACAACATCTTTGAATACAGCATGTTTGTATAGTAAGTATAGAGGGACAATAAGACAATATTGTATTGTTCTCAGATTACTGTACATTGCCTAGCTTGTAGTAAGTTGCTGCCGTAACCTCTTGTTGGTTGGTACTTCAGTGTAACGTACTGGATGTGAGGAGGTGGCAGCTATCTTAGTGGTTAGAGCAAAAGTTGCTGGCTCGAATACCAAAGGTGAAAAATCTGTCTGTGCCGTTGAGCAAGGCACTTAGCTCTTATGTGCTCCAGGGGCGCCATACTACCATGTCTGACCTTGTAAAACAACACATTTCACTGCACCTTTCTGGTGACAATTTTTTACATTTTTTTATTTATGTGCTTATGTAATGGTTGAGTCCCATGGTGTCACGTCTGTAGCCACAGTATGGACTGGATTCCAAAGGCATCATGGGATGTACAGATGTAGAATCTTTAATTTTCTCACTCTTTTGTTGCTGATCATTTTCCTGCACTGTAAGAAATGCAAACTTGTAGTATATTCAAGGTTTAAAAATGGCTTCTAAATGTTGTAATTTCCACACAAAAAAATGTCAGACTTGATTTGCCCTAACAAAAAATGTATCAACCCCTACAATGTCCAATAATTATGATCTACATAATAACTCACATTTCCTGTTGCTGCAGGAATATTTTCCTGCTGTACAGTTTAAACTGGCTCAAATTAAGATCCTACATCTGTAGCAGGCCTCTATTCCACCACGCCATGGGAAGAGGAAAGGCCTTATCTTTGCTTGGCATAGCCCCTTCCTGAATAACGTGTGTATGTGGATACATGTCTAGGAAATTTTACCTTCAGGCTCTCTGCAGAGATATCAGCATTAGATTCAGATGTTCCACTTCAGTGTCACTAAGAACTCCGTCAGCTACGTGTTGAAAGGCCTCAGTGGGGTGTGCCAGACATTGTCGTGCACCAGAATCATTTGTGTTGGAAAGAGTTTGCTCACAATACAGGTGCTAGTAATGGGTTTGTCTTGTGAACTGTCCATCTGATAACCACCAGTAGCCAAAGTTGAAGTCTACTGACGTTGAACTACTGCTTCCTCTGGTTAGAAATGTGTCTGTCCAAAGCCTGTGACCTAATTGAATTAGAAACTTGGCATAAGCGGGTGAAGTCAGTAGCAGAAAGGACAGACAGTGAGACAGAAGCGTACACACACACACACATTTTAAATACTTTATTTGAATCCACCAATCAAATGTACAAACATTTCAAAGGTCCCTGTATGTGTGGCACTCAAGTGTACAGAAGGCACCTCCTTCTCCTAACAGCTAGGCTGCCCACGACAGCTGAAACAGACCCGTACCTAGCCAACTGGTCTCCTTCTCCTAACAGCTAGGCTGCCCACGACAGCTGAAACAGACCAGTACCTAGTCAATAGCTTTGCCCTAGTTTTTGTGAGGCCCATAATCTGGAGGCCACGCAAGCCTGTGTACATGGCTGAGACTGCTGAATATCAGAGCCACCAGCTTGCACCTTCATGTGAGGCTGTCCCAGCATGCCACGAGGGGCTGTTTATTTAAGCAGCTTCTCGGCAAAGGCCTGCTCCATACTGTATAGCCCCCCCCCCCCCCACACACACACACACACACACACAGAGTGACCCCCCCACACACACTGGTATTACTCAGCATCAGTGGTGATCCCATCCCCTGTTAAAGTGGCCTGGAGTGGGCCCCTCTCTGTGGTGGGCCCGGATCATATCCTCCTCTCTGTGGTGGGCCCAGATCATATCCTCCTCTCTGTGGTGGGCCCTGATCATAGGACCATTGACGTGCAGCCCTGCTGCCTCAGCCCTACCTCTTCAACACACTCACTGATTTTTCCAAAGAACTGCTTAAAGCCTTTTCCCCCACAGTTTTTCTTAGATACTGTGAATGTATACGTTCAGGACAGGCCACCTAAACAGATGACTCTCTCTCTGGGCTTTGGCCCTCATAAACACTGCTGAGAGAAACGTTCACTGTGAAGTTTGACTGGAGTGACCGTGCAAGGTGTGGCATTCGTGCTCCTGTCTCACTGTTCAGACTGCATGTGATGCAGAGTGGGAGATTCTCTAAAGTTGTCCAGAGGTGGTTCAAGCTGCTTCTCAATAGTTTTTTCCCCTCCAGTTTTATATACAGGATGTAGATTGTGTATATTATACATCGTTAATCCTTTGAATAATACTGCATATTTAACAATGATCTGCGCCCCAAAGATAAAGAATGAGAGAATCTTTTGATGTCATGCATGGCACAATTCTTGAATCCATTGTGGGACTAAACTAGGTCTTTTGTGTTGGGTGAGAACAGCTAACATGTAATCTACAGTTTGAGCTTCATTGATTCAACTGCAAATGTTTGTCTTAGAGCTGTTTAATGATTGGCTGATGGCCTGGCAGTGAGTGTCACACCCAGTTTGTAACTGTTTGGTCAAGTACTTTGCAGCCTTTTAACTCCTGGAAGGTTGATTAGTTCATTCCAGTACTTACGGTGGGGTTTTGTCTTTAATACAGGTACTATTGTTATTTGATAAAAATCTGTTTGACCCGTCCGTCTAGGGATGGGTCAAACAGATATGTTCTGCTTTTGCAGACGGACAAAGGCCTCTAGTTGTACTTATTCCCCTGGGGAAAAGGAATCCTTCATTTAGATGCCTCAATACCCTCTCTCTCTCTCCCTCCTCTCTGTGCGGTTCCCGGTCCCAAAGACCCATGAAAGGGGCTGTTTGTGTCCTGAAACCCTCAGGACTTTCATTCCAGGGGAGACAACACAGTCAGATGCACTCTCTCATTTCAGGCCTGACTAGTCAGTGCTTGTTGTGCTAAAATACAATTTGGAGAGAAAAAACCTAACCTGAATCAGTCATTCATCTCCTGCAACCCTGGCACGTTAGCCCAGATCCATATTTGGTGGCAGCTAAGTAAGCACTGGGCGCTTGATTTTATGTTAACCTTGGCCACTGCTTATCGGATAGGAATGGGTTTGGTGTGTGTGTGTGTGTGTGTGTGCACTCAAGCTGCTTCACCCAGCCAGCTAAGCACAACACATGATGATTGGGTGGGGAATCTGGCAGCGGCACAAACAGAACATGGCCTAGCGACTGGTGAGAGTTTCTCATCCTAATTGAAATGCCTGGTCGATAGACACTCTATAACCCATAATATATAACTATAGGGTGCCATTTCAGCCTATACATCTATGTTAGTCATTTTGGAAAATAATTTAAAAACCTAGAGATCAAAGAAGTCTCTGGTCTATCACAGTTGAGCTCCGAAGTCAGCGGAAAAGAGCACCTCTCCTTACAGCAACAAGTGATTTCCCAGATCTGTAATTGACTACTCTTCCCTCTCACTACGCTAATCCCTGATTAATGGGAGAATAAAATCGATATAGTTACATATCAGGGTGTAGTCTTTTACGATATATGTTATCTTATCATTTTGACAATAGCGTAATATTATTTTTGTGCTAGTTGTCTGTACCTGCACCAAAACTCCAGTATTTTTCCTTTATAGCTTGTTCTCCATCTTCTTTTTAAATAGGGAGCGAATTAGTTTTCAGCCCTTTTATTTCCATGACTGATCAGAACTGGTTTTCTCATGGCTCTCTCTTCTCCCTCTGCTGCAGCACACATATAGGGAGCAATATGTTTGTGACGCAGAATCGCAATAGAATGATAGTATCGAATTGCAATACTTATCGTATCGGCACCTAAGTATCATGATAATACTGGTTCGTGAGGTCCCTGGCAAATCCCAGCCCATCATTTCCTAATGTTCCAGTGTGTTGTAAAGAAACCAGTCATACAGACAGTACACACTAGTCATTCACTATTAGGGTTCCTCAGAAGTCAAACAATAGAGGCATAGTGTTGGGGAGTAGACCAGTGTAGTAGACCAGTAGTGAACTATATGTAAACTAAATTTAGATATTGGTAGTGTTTTCAGTAGTTATTTACTTTTTTGACATGTAGTGGTGTAGCTAACTACTGGAACTACACACTAACATCACTTTTTTGTTGTTGCAAAAATACAAAATATTGGTAGGATGCAGTTCAAGAGTATGCGATGCTTGAGATGTCTAGCCCTGAGAGGGTGGAGAGGAGAATCTGATGCTTCATGGTGCGGAAGGCAGAGATCTAGGAGGATGAGAACAGAGGAGATGAGTCAGCTTTGGCAGTGAGGACAGACTCTGTGACACATAGAAGAGCAGTCTCGGTTGAGTGACCCGTCTTGAAGCCTGACTGGTTAGGGTCAAGAAGATCATTCTGAGAGGGATAGCGAGAGAGTTGGTCAAAGACTCAAGTGTTTTGGAAAGCTGATACATAAGGGAGACCAGTGAGAGTGTTGGTTTTTGAGGAGGGGAGAGACTCTGGCCATTTTGAAGTCAGAGGGGATGCAGCCAGTGGTTGAGGATGATTTTATGAGAGAAGTGAGGAATGGGAAAAGGTCTCCAGAGCTGAACTGGAGAAGGGAGGAGGGGGGGGTTGGAGTCAAGTGGGCAGGTTGTCAGGCGGCCGGACCTCACTTGTCACAGAATTTCAACTGGAGAGCGAGGGGAGAATGAGGTCAAGGCGTAGGATAGTTATGTGTGAGTGGGACCAGTGGACTCAATAGGCTAATTGAATGAGGAGCGGATGTCGTCAACCTTCTTTTCAAAGTGGTTAACAAAGTCGTCCTCAGAGAGGAAGGAGTGAGGGGGAGGGGTGGACGATTAAGGAGGGAGGAGAAGGTGGAAAAGAGTTTCCTAGGGTTAGATGCAGAAGCTTGAAATTTAGAGTGATAAAATGCAAAAGCAGCAGCTACTCTTCCCGCGGTCCACACAAAACATAAAACATGACATAATACAGAACATTAATAGACAACAACAGCTCAAGGACAGAACTACATAAATTTAAAACATCTTACATAGCCTACATATGAGTATGTACACAAACTATCTAAACCAAGTTTGTTGTTCCCTTGAGCAATCTGAAATGGGAGGTCCATACAATCATGGCTCTATATAGTACTGTAAGTTTTCTTGTATTTGTTCTAGATTTGGGGACTGTGAAAATACCCCTGGTGGCAGGTCTGCTGGGTTAAGTGTGTGTGTCAGATCTGTGTGTAAGTTGACTATACAAACTATTTGGAACACATTGTTTTTATAAAAACAAGAAGTGATGCAGTCAGTCTCTTTTCAACTTTTAACCAAGAGAAACCGCTATGCATCTTATTGATATTAGCCTTCTGATTACAGGGAAGAGCAAGATGTGCCGCTCTGTTCTGGGCCAGCTGCAGTTTTTCTAGGTCCTTCTTTGCAGCACTTAACCACAAGACTGGGCAAGAATCAAGATAAGATTAAACTAGAGCCTGCAGGACTTGCTTTGTAGAGTGTGGTGTCAAAAAGCAGAGCATCTCTTTATCATGGACAGACCTCTCCCCATCTTTACAACCATTGAATCAATATGTTTTGACCATGACAACTTACTCAACAGCCACATTATTCATTATCAGATTCAGCCGAGGTCCAGGATTTAGGGAATGATTTGTACTAAATACAATGCTCTTAGTTTTAGAGATGTTCGGGACTAGTTTATTACTGGCCACCCATTCTAAAACTGACTGCAACTCTTTGTTTAGGGTTGCAGGGATTTCACTTGCTGTGGTTGCTGACACATATAGGGTTGAATCATCAGCATACATAGACAGACAGGCTTTGTTTAATGCCAGTGCCATGTCATTAGTAAAAATAGTAAGTAGCTTTAGCAGAGGATACAGAGGAAGAGCAGGTAGGGAGGAGGGAGTGAAAGGATGATAGGTCCTGCCGTAAGTTTAGTTCCCCTCGATTTTCACACAGCTGCCTGCAGCACTGTTCTTTAAGCTTGCAATGAGTCACTCAGCCACGTTGCAGGAGGGAAGGGCTGAGCCAGCCGGGGGGAAAGGGGGCAGTGTGAGTCAAATGATGTGGAAAGGGAGGATAGTAAGGTCGTAGAGGCAGAATCAGGAGACAGGAGGGAGAAGGATTTAGAGCGAGATGATTGGATAGAAGAGATGGTAGTGGGAGAGAGAGAATGGATATTCCGATGGTGGATGTCCATCTGGGTAGGGGAAGAGTTGGTAGGGTTGGAGGAGAGGGAAACTACTAAAGAAACAAAGTAGTGATAAAAGACCGAGAATGGGGTTGCAGTGAGATTAGTAGGCAAATAGCATCTAGTAAAGATGAGGTCAAGCGCATTGCCTGCCTTGTGAGTGGGAGGGGACTGGGAAAAGAGGAAATGAGTGGAAAGAAAGAGGTGGAAAGAAATTAATCGGAGGCAGACGCCATGAGTTTGAAGTCGCCCAGTACAATGAGTGTTGAGCCATTGTCAGGAAATTAGATTATCAAGGTGTCAAGCTCATTGAGAAACTCGATGGTTACCTGGTGGGCAGTAGATGGCAACGATGTTAAGCTTGAGTGGACAAGTGACAGCATGTAAAGCAAATGAGGAGATGGATAGGGTGAGTGAGGGAGAAATAAGAATCTCCACTTAAGAGAAATGAGTATCCCTGTGCCACCACCGCGACAACCTGATGAACTGCGACAACCAGATGCTCAAGAATCAGCTGCAAGTTATGAGCAGCCAACAGTTCACACACTAAGTAGGCTACTGGGTAGACAGACAACATTTAAAGTAGATGGCACTAGCTAGAAAAAAGACAGTACTAGACAACAACAGATTAGGATAAAACTGTACTTATCACTCCTGGAGATATCAGGAGTCCTATAGCTATAGATTGAAGCACAACAACTGAATATATATGACGTTGTTGTGGCTAGCTACTCGCTGCTTTCAGTCAGTGCAGATTTGATCTTACTGCTTTTTCCAGTCAAAGTCTCCTGTGGAGAAGGAGCCGAGTCTGGTCCCAGATCTGTATGTGCTGTTTTACAACTCTGGCAAGACAGCACAATCAGATCTGGGACCACTACGAGTTGGCAAAACATAAGAAACAGATCTGGGACCAATAGGAGTTGGCAAAATAGCACAAACGGATCTGGAACCAATAGGAGTTGGCAAGACAGCACAAGCGGATCTGGCTCCAGGCTAGAAGGAGCTAACCCGTATGTCCGGGGCTGGGAAAAGCGTAATCCTGGCCAGATTAAGCCTGGTACCTGAGTATGTCATTTTAAGGGCAAGCGCTCCGGGCCGTGCCAACATAATGCCACAGGGCTCAAAGGCCTGTTTATACAAGACGCTCTGCTTGTGATCATGCAGCACTGGAGGTACAATCTAGTTTATTTTACAAATCAAAGTTTATTTGTCACGTGCGCCGAATACAGCTTACAGTAAAATGCTTACTTACAGGCTCTAACCAATGGTGTGTGTGTGTGTGTGTGTGTGTGTGTGTGTGTGTGTGTGTGTGTGTGTGTGTGTGTGTGTGTGTGTGTGTGTGTGTGTGTGTGTAGGTGAGTAAAGAAATAAAACAACCGTAAAAAGACATTTGAAAAATGAGTAGCAAGGCTATATACAGACACCTGTTAGTCAGGCTTATTGAGGTAGTATGTACATTCAGGTATCGTTAAAGTGACTATGCATATATGATGAACAGAGTAGCAGCAGCGTAAAAAGAGGGGTTGGCGGGTGGTGGGACACAATGCAGATAGCCCGGTTAGCAAATTTGGTTACCTGTTCAGGAGTCTTATGGCTTGGGGGTAAAAACTGTTGAGAAGCCTTTTTGTCCTAGACTTGACACTCCGGTACTGCTTGCCATGAGGTAGTAGAGAGAACAGTCTGTGGCTGGGGTGGCTGGGGTCTTTGACAATTTTTAGAGCCTTCCTCTGACACCGCCTGGTGTAGACGTCCTGGATGGCAGGCAGCTTTGCCCCAGTGATGTACTGGGTATACGCACTACCCTCTGTAGTGCCTTGCGGTTGGAGGCCGAGCAATTGCCATACCAGGCAGTGATCAAGTTTTTAATCGATATACAGTACCAGTCCAGTTTTGACACACGTACTAATTCAAGGGGTTTTCTATGTTTGTATTATTTTCTACATTGTAGAATAATAGTGAATACATCAAAGCTCTGAAATAACACACACAGCTTCACCTGGAATGTGTTTCCAACAGTCTTGAAGGAGTTCCCACATATCCTGAGCACTTGTTGGCTGCTTTTCCTTCACTCTGCGGTTCAACTCATCCCAAACCGTCTCAATTGGGTTGAGGTCGGGTGATTGTGGAGGCCAGGTTATCTTATGCAGCACTCCATCCCTCTCCTTCTTGGTCAAATAGCCCTTACACAGTCTGGAGGTGTGTTGGGTCATTGTCCTGTTTGATAGTCCCAATAAAATGATAGTCCCACTAAGTGCAAACCAGATGGGAGGGCGTATCGCTGCAGAATGCTGTGGTAGCCATGCTGGTTAAGTGTGCTTTGAATTCTAAATAAATCACAGGCAGTGTCACCAGCAGAGCACCGTCACACCTCCTTCTCCATGCTTTATGGTGGGAACCACACATGCAGAGATCATCCGTTCACCTACTCTGCGCCTCACAAAGACATGGCGGTTGGAACCAAAGGACAGATTTCCACTGGTCTAATGTCCATTGCTCGTGTTTCTTGGCACAAGCACGTCTCTTCTTATTATTGGTTTCCTTTAGTAGTGGTTTCTTTGCAGCAATTCAAACTTTAAGGCCTGATTTCACACAGTCTCCTCTGAACAGTTGATGTTGAGATGTGTCTGTTACTTGAACTCTGTGAAACATTTATTTGGAACACAATCTGAGTGCAGTTAAATCTAAGGAACTTATCCTCTGCAGCCGAGGTAACTCTGGGTCTTCCTTTCCTGTGGCGGTCCTCATAAGAGCCAGTTTCATCATAGCGCTTGATGGTTTTTGCAACTGCACTTGAAGAAACTTTCAAAGTTCTTGAAACTTTCCGTATTGACTGACGTTCGTGTCTTAAAGTAATGATGGACTGTCGTTTCTCTTTGCTTTTTGAGCTGTTCTTGCCATAATATGGACTTGGTCTTTTACCATATAGGGCTATCTTCTGTATACCTCCCCTACCTTGTCACAACACAACTGAATGTCTCAAACGCATTAAGAAGGAAATAAATTACACAAATTCACTTTTAACAAGGCACACCTGTTTATTGAAATTCATTCCAGGTGACTACCTCATGAAGCTGGTTGAGAGAATGCCAGGAGTGTGCAAAGGGTGGCTACTTTGAAGAATCTCAAATATATTTAGATGTAACACTTTTTGGGTTACTACATGATTCCATATGTGTTATTTCATAGTTTTGATGTCTTCTCTATTATTGTACAATGTAGAAAATAGTAAAAATAAAGAAAAACCCTTGGAGTAGGTTTGGCCAGTACTGTATATATTTTGACCAGTACTGTATATACTACTACTGTGTGGCAGTTGTGTAAGCTAGTGGGTTTAATATATAGAGGTACTATACGTTGTTTACTTATATCCATTAATTTTGGCCTGGAGATCTATGCATGTAACTTGAGTTTTCACTCAAATCTTCCATTGACATCAATGCACGATTTATGCAATTATCAAGAAGTGCTCAAATCTCAATTCAGGTTCCTGCCTTCACATTGTATCCTATTTTTTTGTGTTTGGTATGTACAGTTTGTCTCTAGTAACTGTCTTACTGACAGTGTTGATTCATAGTACTGTCTCTTTCTCGTTCACAGGTGGTGAAGACCATCGGCTTGAGGGAGGTCTGGTACTCTGGTCTTCAGTATGTAGACGGTAAAGGATACCTCACCTGGCTGAAGCTTGACAAAAAGGTAAGGTTAATCTAGGACTAAAAATCTTACAAGTCCCCTGTATTTTGCCTGATGTAGTAATGTACAAATATTTGTTCATATCTGCTCAGGCATTCTCAAACCATTTGCCGCTGTATTCTTAAACCGCTGGACTCCATAACCATTCTATGGCATAACCATTCTATGGTAAACAAAATAAAATAGGCCACACAAAAAGAGCACATTCTTTTAAAGGCGGGGTCAAATCACTCCACACTACATTTGCTTGCCACTCACTCACTGCATTATTGAATTCACATAATGCATTGCGGCTGCCCAATGGCCACCCTCTCTCACTCCTGTGCAGGCCGGTGGCTAATTCTTAATCTCTCTTCTTTTATTTTCACATCCTGTCAGGGACTCTGTCAAATGGCACCCTATTCCCTATTTAGTGCACTACTTTTGACCAGGACCCATAAGGATCCCCACGGGGCTCTGGTCAAAAGTAGTGCACTCTATAGGGAATATGGCGCCATTTGTGACGTAAGCAATTTCCAGTGAATCCACTCCAATGAAATTCCTGTGCAGTCGGTAGTGTGAACTCTTAGTGAACTGCTAGAAACTAAAATACTAGTTCTACTTCACTCTTGCTGTTGTTCCTGAGCAAACAGAAATCTCACACTGCTCTGTCATTCACTTGTAGATCATGTAGACTCTGTACTGACAGTATAGCAACGGTATAGCTACAGTATATCTACAGTATATTTACATTATAGGTAAAACACTTCCACCTGTGTTTGTGGAATTGAGTTGAGCCTGTGTCAATGTGCAGCATTTCCAAATGGGTCAGATGGTTATCACTAGAGCTGTATGTACAGGATATGTACTGTATGTATCAAATGGCTCTGGTATCACATCAGAGGTCACACATGGTTATAGGGGTAGTAGAGTAACTTTACTTAGTTTGCAGTGAAAGGTGTAAAAGTGGTTATAGGGGTAGTAGAGTAACTTTACTTAGTTTACAGTGAAAGGTGGATACGTGGTTATAGGGGTAGTAGAGTAACTTTACTTAGTTTACAGTGAAAGGTGTATAAGTGGCTATAGGGGTAGTAGAGTAACTTTACTTAGTTTACAGTGAAAGGTGGATACGTGGTTATAGGGGTAGTAGAGTAACTTTACTTAGTTTACAGTGAAAGGTGTATAAGTGGCTATAGGGGTAGTAGAGTAACTTTACTTAGTTTACAGTGAAAGGTGGATACGTGGTTATAGGGGTAGTAGAGTAACTTTACTTAGTTTACAGTGAAAGGTGTATAAGTGGCTATAGGGGTAGTAGAGTAACTTTACTTAGTTTACAGTGAAAGGTGGATACGTGGTTATAGGGGTAGTAGAGTAACTTTACTTAGTTTACAGTGAAAGGTGTATAAGTGGCTATAGGGGTAGTAGAGTAACTTTACTTAGTTTACAGTGAAAGGTGGATACGTGGTTATAGGGGTAGTAGAGTAACTTTACTTAGTTTACAGTGAAAGGTGTATAAGTGGCTATAGGGGTAGTAGAGTAACTTTACTTAGTTTACAGTGAAAGGTGTATAAGTGGTTATAGGGGTAGTAGAGTAACTTTACTTAGTTTACAGTGAAAGGTGTATAAGTGGCTATAGGGGTAGTAGAGTAACTTTACTTAGTTTACAGTGAAAGGTGGATACGTGGTTATAGGGGTAGTAGAGTAACTTTACTTAGTTTACAGTGAAAGGTGTATAAGTGGCTATAGGGGTAGTAGAGTAACTTTACTTAGTTTACAGTGAAAGGTGTATAAGTGGCTATAGGGGTAGTAGAGTAACTTTACTTAGTTACTTAGGAACATTCCAGTGATTTCACACAGCCACCCCATTCGTCTCATCAATACCTTATGGTTCCTGTTTCGGAGCCAACACAGAAGAAGAGACCAATGCCAGTAAACAAACAACGTTACAGAGGATCATTCAAGTTTATCAGTACCATTTTACCCATCCCTTTTTTAAAGAGGAATGTAACAGTGCATTTTTTTGAATGCAGCACCGTGCGTCCAAGATAATTTAACCCTAGGGGAACAATAAAGTTGATCCAATCTCATCATTCTTTGCTACTCATGAAACTAGTAGACATAGGGTTACATCCCAAATGGCACACTGTTCCCTTATAGTAGTGCACAACAGGACTCTGGTCAAAAGTAGTGCACTATATAGAGAATAGGGTGCCATTTGGGACGCAGTTCATTCTTGAAGGACATATATCAATCAATGATCAATAAATTGTCTCTCTCCAACCAGGTGTCTTCCCAGGACGTGAAGAAGGAGAACCCGCTGCAGTTCAAGTTCCGCGCCAAATTCTTCCCCGAGGATGTGTCTGAGGAGCTCATCCAGGACATCACCCAGAAGCTGTTCTTCATGCAGGTAACACACACACACACACACTGTTATACTATTCTTTGTACTCACATTGCTTCATTGCTGATACAAACAAAGTTGTTAAGCGTGTGTGTGTGTGTGTCCAGGTGAAGGAGGGCATCCTGAGCGATGAGGTGTACTGTCCCCCAGAGACGGCCGTGCTGCTGGCCTCCTACTCTGTCCAGGCCAAGTTCGGAGACTATACCCAGGACCTCCACCGGCCCGGCTACCTCACCTCAGACCGTCTGCTGCCCCAGCGGTGAGCGTCGATCCACTCCCAGCCCACACTAGGGTTGCGTCCCAAATGGCACCCTATTCCCTATCCAGGCCCTGGTCAAAAGTTGTGCACTTCATAGGGAATAGGGTGCCATTTAGGACACATCCGAGAGCTATTTTAGCACAGTAGCATGAAGCATACTCTTTGCTTCATTCATATCAATGTATTGTGGGTGCATTCTAAGTAGTATGCTAGTATCGACATTGGAACATAGGAAGCCAGGAGTACAGATACTAGACAATAGCTCAGTGTGCTGCTGTTATAAATCAGAACAGGATGAAGTTTTGTGTTCACATACATACATAGACAAAGGAATCCAGATATTGATCATAACATGAGAACCCTTTATTCGGTGTACTCTCTGTTTACCCCCATGAGTACCCTTTATTCAGTGTACTCTCTGTTTACCCCCATGAGTACCCTTTATTCAGTGTACTCTCTGTTTACCCCCATGAGTACCCTTTATTCAGTGTACTCTCTGTTTACCCCCATGAGTACCCTTTATTCAGTGTACTCTCTGTTTACCCCCATGAGTACCCTTTATTCAGTGTACTCTCTGTTTACCCCCATGAGTACCCTTCATTCGGTGTACTCTGTTTACCCCCATGAGTACCCTTTATTCGGTGTACTCTCTGTTTACCCCCATGAGTACCCTTTATTCGGTGTACTCTCTGTTTACCCCCATGAGTACCCTTTATTCGGTGTACTCTCTGTTTACCCCCATGAGTACCCTTTATTCGGTGTACTCTCTGTTCACCCCCATGAGTACCCTTTATTCGGTGTACTCTCTGTTTACCCCCTCTTTTGTTCCTCCTCCTTCTTCCTCTTCCTTTCTGTCCTCCCTCCTTCTCCTCCCTCTTCCCCCTCGTTCTCCTCCTTTTCCTCCTCTTCCTTCTCCTCCTCCTCCTCTGTAGGGTTCTTGAGCAGCACAAGCTGTCCAGGGAGCAGTGGGAGGAGAGGATCCAGGTGTGGCATGAGGAACACTGTGGAATGCTCAAGTGAGTTTCGGTCTGTTTTGGTTTGTATGAATCTCTATGTTGGTGTCCCTGTCATAAGGAAACAGGTCAATTGCATTATTTGTTGTACCTCAAAAAGCAGTGAATAGTTTCTTGTAGAGCAGTTGAATGAATAGTACAGCAGCGTTGTGTGTGTGTGTGTGTGTGTGGAGTCAAATCAATTCCAAACCATTCCTTCATTTGGTCATGTTTGACTGTGCAGGGAGGATGCCATGCTGGAGTACCTGAAGATAGCCCAGGACCTGGAGATGTACGGAGTCAACTACTTTGACATCAAGAACAAGAAGGGGACTGAGCTGTGGCTGGGAGTAGATGCCCTGGGACTCAACATCTACGAGAAGGAGGACAAGTAAGAAACAGGGTCCTGTTCAGTAGGTCACACCGTAGCAAAATGTTTTGCAAAGAAACATTTAAATGTCCAGGTAGTCCCTCCCAGTTTCAGTCTGTTTCAAAACGTTTATTCCCTACTGGACACCACCCATGTTCCCTCTCTGAAGTGACAACGAGGGGGTCAATTCATGAAAAACTTGATTTGGGTTTGCTTGATAATGCCTGGTGTGCCAGTTGGGCAAGGTTTACACTTCTGGGTCTATCCCAATGCTTCCATTGAGCCAGACAAGCTCAATCAAACACATCTGAAAGATTTCAAACACTATTTGAACCCAGGTCTAAAGTAATGTAGCCTATCTACCCATTCTGGTTCTGCTTGTCAATGATACCGGTGTGTTTTCCGGCCTTAGCCACAGTTCTGTGTCAGACATTGAAGCCTAATTCCAATGGATTTGACTATTGAGGCCGTACAGGTGAACCCACGTCTTTACTTAATCAGTACCAATGAAGATGATTCTCACCAGACAGTTACCACAACTTTCTTCCCTTCCACTCTCTCTATCTTTTGATGAGCTTTTACTGTGTCTTCCTACCCAAGATTGCTCTGTGAATTTGCGATCCACCAAACACTTTGCTGAAGCTCAAAAGTACAATATTTTACGAGATTGCTTGAGCGACACATGCGGTAACTGCGTGATTATGTGTTAACTACTTGTTCCCTTTGAGGTCACTAAAGGTAATGTGTTAACTACTTGTTCCCTTTGAGGTCACTAAAGGTAATGTGTTAAAGTAGATTGTGATGTAATGTTCCAGATGACAGACATGGCAGCTCTGCTTTTAGCTCCTAAGCAACTTTGCGCTCATCCTAATATTTCTATAAATATATATTTTACTTTTAGATTTGTGTGTATTGTTGTGAATTATTATATTCTACTACACTATTGGAACTAGGAACACAAGCATTTTGCTACACCCGCAATAACATCTGCTAAATATGTGTGTGACCAATAAAATGTGATTTGATTTCATTTAATATGTGTCCCCAGCTTCTCCATACAGCCGATGGCCCTGCAGTCACTGACCCTCTGGCAGAGGAGTCAAGTAGTATTTGTTTATTTTCAAATACTTTGAGCGTTTGAGTGAACCTGTCAGAGTGCTAAATGATTGGGGTTTACACTTTGCACTTTTGGGACTACTCCACTCAGTCAAGCACAGATAAAAGCACAGAAAAGCGTGTTTGGAAGACATGCCAAAGTAGTGTTTTGGGTGCAGTGGACTAACCTCTTGCTGGATTGTGTTGTTAACGGCCGTTACTCCCTCCCTACAGCTCCATGCACTGTTTAAACCCTCCATGCAAAAGGTCTCTTGAAAGCTGTCTGATCCAAGAGCCCCTAGAAGACTCTGTCTGGCCACAGATGGTAACTCTGTAACTTGAGTGGCCACAGATGGCAATGCTGTAACTCTGTAACTTGAGTGGCCACAGATGGCAATGCTGTAACTCTGTAACTTGAGTGGCCACAGATGGCAATGCTGTAACTCTGTAACTTGAGTGGCCACAGATGGCAATGCTGTAACTCTGTAACTTGAGTGGCCACAGATGGCAATGCTGTAACTCTGTAACTTGAGTGGCCACAGATGGCAATGCTGTAACTCTGTAACTTGAGTGGCCACAGATGGCAATGCTGTAACTCTGTAACTTGAGTGGCCACAGATGGTGTGCTGTAACTTGGATTGTTTGGGATTCCCCATTGTCTTACTCTCCACCCACATTATTGTGGCTTGTGTCCAAATTGTCTGGAGGTTTTATGTTTCGCTATAAATCCATACAAAGCACACATTGATGGGTGTTAGTTCCATCAAAGTGTTTATTTACAGAAACTGTTGTACCATAGAATGGCTTTAAAATGAATCTAACGCTCTTATTTTAAGTTAGTAGTCTGATACCTGTAAATCTGGCTAACCATAAAGAAGAGTGAGACACTCAAACACAGGGCTCTGTGTGTGTATGTAGGGTTCTTAGTGTCCTTAAGTGTGTATGCATGCGTGTTTGTGCATTCTGGGGCTCGGCTGTAACCATGGCAACGCTGACTGGTTTTTCAAGCTGTGCCTTAAGAATCCGAGACTAACTTAGAGCGCAGGCCCCGCAACGAGGGTTCCAGGCCATAGACAATATGTAGCACTATTACTGCCAAGAACTCACACACACACACACACACACACACACACACACACACACTAACGTAGCATTGCTCCTTTTTGTGTCAGATATTGCCATTCTGCCAAGGTTTTAGTCCTTAGGCCCTTTGTCAAACAAACACACACCCTCATTTAGCAGAAGACATATAGCTAGCTATCAGGACAGGATTCCATTTGAACCCTATATCACACCACTGGGACCTTTTAGTTTGTGGAAAATAAGGTCTATTTTGTGTTTTTTTTTGCGCCCTATATTGTCCCTGATTGCTGGATAACGCCATCCACATACATGTTCACATTTCTATGAGATTCTATATAACGCAGAACACACCATATATTATTTATATATTCTCTATGGAACACATCTCTGTTCAACCTCTGTGGGTACTGTGGATAACAGTTGTTAGGGGTCATTGGTAGGGGTTACCTTATCTTCTTGACGCACCCATCCCGTTAGCGGGATCATTTTCATCAACACCCGCTGAATTGCAGCGCGCCAAATTAAATTACTAAAAATATTTAATTTTCATGAAATCACAAGTGCAATATAGCAAAACACAGCGTAGCTTGTTATTCCAACTGGCGTGTCAGATTTCAATACAGCTTTTCGGCGAAAGCATAAACAAGCGTTTATGTAAGAACATCTCTCTCAGTAGACAAAATATTACAATCAGCTAGCAGCTAAGTAGATTGTTCACGAAAGTCAGAAAAGCAATAAATTCAATTGCTTACCTTTGATGATCTTCAGATGTTTGCACTCACGAGACTCCCAGTTACACAATAAATGTTCCTTTTGTTCCATAAAGATTATTTTCATATCCAAAATACCTCTGTTTGTTTGGCGCGTTATGTTCAGATATCCACAGGCTCGAGCTTGAGACAAAAATTCCAAATAGTATCCGTAATGTCCACAGAAACATATCAAACGTTTTTTTATAATCAATCCTCAGGTTGTTTTTAAAATATATAATCGATAATATATCAACCGCGACTGTAGCTTTTTCAATAGGAGAGGGAGAGACAATGGCTGCCCAAAACTCTGCGAACACCCAGCTATCCACTAACGCGATGTGATCTTTCTCGCTCACTTTTCAAAATAAAAGCCTGAAACTATGTCTAAATACTATTGACACCTTGAGGAAGCCTTAGGAAAAGGAATCTGGTTGATATCCCTTTAAATGGAGGCAAGGCATCCAATGGAACAGAGAGCTTTCAGGGAAAAAAGCGCTTCCTTGTTGGATTTTCCTCAGGTTTTTGCCTGCAATATCAGTTCTGTTATACCCACAGACAATATTTTGACCCTTTGGAACCTTTAGAGTGTTTTCTATCCTAATCTGACAATTATATGCATATTCTAGTTTCTGGGCCTGAGAAATAGGCAGTTTCAAATGGGTACATTTTTTTTGTGCCAAAAACGAAAATCCTGCCCCCTACACTCAAGAAGTTATACAACGTCTAATCTAACACTTAGCCATGCCTCTAGATAAGACCTTGATCATCATTATGTCTCAGTCCTCCTCTGTCTCTAGATAAGACCTTGATCAGCATTATGTCTCAGTCTTCCTCTATGTCTCCAGATAAGACCTTGATCAGCGTTATGTCTCATAGAGGAGGACTGTCTCTAGATAAGACCTTGATCAGCATTATGTCTCAGTCTTCCTCTACCTGATCCACATCTACCACAAACAGGATAACCAGGTTCCTAGAGTTAACGCCCAGAGAGACCGACAACTACTGGAGATCCCAGTACTGGAGATCTGGAGCATGTCAGCAGTTATGTTTTCAAGATGGAGCACTTTCAGTACAGAGCAAAACAATTATCTATCCCTTTAACTTAACAGTGTTCACTAACATTGATGCTAAAATACCCTGTAGAGTTCAGGTTTAGATCTCCATGGAAAGCTTGTTGAAGAGAGAACTGCTCAAATAACCTCTCGTCTGGTATTAGATCTGTTTGTACAAAAGGTGACAAAACGTGACGTAGGTGTTAACAATAAAGCACAAACAGATCTGGGATTCGTTAGGTGTATGTCACCCAGGAATTGAAATACCAGTTCAGGCAGCAGCAGGGTTTCGCTGTGTCTCACTGGGTGTCACTGCAAGGCGGATCAAACAACTGTGTGTGTGTGTGTGCTCTTGCGTGTGTGTGTCCGTAAATTGCCAAATGAGATTGGCATCCAGTCAATGTGTCTCTCTCTAGTACACAATGGATGAGCCCCACCCCAGATTCCTCCCACCTAGCCCTATTGATACAGAGGCCAACATGTACAACACAGTAGTACAACACACAGTCCTGCCTCACACATGGATGACTCATATCCTATTTGCAATTGTTTCCTACCACATCCCAGGCTGCGTAACCAATGGCACCCTTTTCCATATGTAGTGCATAGCCCTATGGGGCCCTGGTCAAAAGTAGTGCACTATACTTAAGCAATAAGGTCCAACGAAGTGTATTATATGACCAATATATCTCTGCTAAGGGCTGTTCCATGCAACGTGGAGTGCCTGAATACAGCCACGAGCCTTGGTACATTGGCCATATACCACAAACCCCAGGGGGTGGGGCGGGCCCAGCCACCAAGCTCTGTTCCTCCTGCCTAAAATCATTTCAATTGAAAGATTTGGCTACAAAAACCCTGGATTGTGAGTTGGGAAATAATCTGGATTAAATCTCTGGAAAATGTACACACTAATGTCCACTATTTAGCCACGTAAAGACGCTTGTCCTGGAGGCATTGATTTCCACTAGATGGGCTAGCTGCAAAGTCAAAATTGGCTATATATCGTAAGAATTCATGAAAACAAAAATGTGCTTTTTGGTTTTAATTTAGGGTTAGGGTTAGACATAAGGTTAGAAGTGTGGTTAAGGGTTAAGGTGAGGGTTAGGTTTAAAATTAGATTTTATGACTTTGGCTGTGTCAGCTAGTGACCACCCTGCTGAGCTGCCTCCAGTACATGAGTAATCCCAAGAAATGACAACCTGTTTAAAGCACATGCGGCCTACACAATACTTACACTGGTTTGCCTCCTCCCCCACCAGACTGACCCCAAAGATCGGCTTCCCCTGGAGCGAGATCAGGAACATCTCCTTCAACGACAAGAAGTTCATCATCAAACCCATCGACAAGAAGGCCCCGGTGAGTTACACACTATAAACTGAGTCTACAAACATTAGGAACACCTGCTTTTTCCATGACACAGACTGATCAGGTGAATCCAGGTTAAAGCTATGATCCCTTGATGTCACTTGCTAAATCCACTTCAATCAGTGTAGATGAAGGGGAGGAGACAGGTTATTAAAGGATTTTTAAGCCTTGCGACAATTGAGACATGGATTGTGTATGTGTGCCATTAAGAGGGTGAATTGGCAAGACAAAATATTTAAGTGTCATTGAACAGGGTATGGTAGTAGGTGCCAGGCGCACCAGTTTGAGTGTGTCAAGAAATGCAACGCTGCTGGGTTTTTCATGCTCAACACTTTCCTGTGTGTATCAAGAATGGTCCACCACACAAAGGACATCCAGCCAACTTGACACTGTGGGAAGCATTGGAGTCAACATGGGCCAGTATCCCTGTGGAACGTTTTTGAAACATTTTAGAGTCCATGCCTTTACGACTTGAGGCTGTTCTGAGGGCAAAAGGGGGGGCAATTCAATATTAGGAAGGTGTTCCTAATGTTTTGTACACTCAGTTTAGATCCACACTACAGGGCCAAACCAAGAAGGCTCCAGTGAGTTACACTATATTTCCACACTACAGGGCCAAACCAAGTAACGTAAACTCACCCCGTTCCATACAAATGTGCGCAACCGTGACATTCAAACGAGGCTACAAAGAAAACTAATGGGATTGTAGCGATTGTGTTGACTTCAAAATCTGGGGTGTGAACTACGTTTCTATTCAAGCGTTGATCGACATGGTAATGGCTCTAGTATTGGAGAAAAGTTGAAAAAACTGACCCTCCGTTACATCTTGACGTATCATGTCGTAACGTACAGCACGCGTAAAGCTACTATTTCTGTCTTACAATCTCTCTCCACCAGGTGTAGCACTTCTCTCATAGTTTAAAAACAAGAAAGGGACAGAGACAGGGTAAGGGGGATACCAAGTCATTTTTTGCGTCGTCACTGCAAGCGATCATGACTCTCAAATGACAACGTTTACTTCTGAAGATCACTTTAGCACCGCCCCAAAAACCCGATTCAAATTCGACACAAACCTTCAAATAGGTATGTAATGACACCATTATATAAACTCTTTATAGTGTTTTATTTACATTTTTTAGAGGCGATAAGGTGATAAGTTGGACAGATCGAGTGGAAAAAAAGCTGTTTTCCCACACGACATCTCTCCTTCTCACTATCACGCATTAGTTTCTCTTCCCCACCCGCCATTTCTAAAAAGACTGTTAGGAATATTATGAATAAATGACTAAACCAATATTCTCATTTTAAATGGAACTGTAACTAAGTAAACTTATACTATGTTTTATTATATCTGATTAACAATATGAGTTCATAAAAAGGGATTGTGTGACACGGACAAGGAGTAATTAACCTCTTGGAACTCCCCATCCCGGATCCGGGATCGTGACTAAAGCCTCAGGCTCATTAGCATAACGCAACGTTAACGATTTCTGAAAATCGCAAATAAAATGAAAATAATGCGTCTGCTCTCAAGCTTAGCCTTTTCTTAACAACACTGTCATCTCAGATTTTCAAAATATGCTTTTGAACCATAGAAATTGACTAATTTGTGTAAGAGTATGCAAAGCTAGCATAGCATTTTGAGTAGCATTTAGCACGCAACATTTTCACAAAAACCAGATAACCAAATAAATAAAATAATTTACCTTTGAAGAGCTTCTGATGTTTTCAATGAGGAGACTCTCAGTTACATACCAAATGCGCAGTTTTTCCTGAAAGCGTCTGTGTGTAGGAGAAATCGTTCCGTTTTCTACATTGCATCTGGCTACCGAAACGAACCGAAAATTCAGTCACCTACAACGTAAAACTTTTTCCGGATTAACTACATAATATCGACCGAAACATGGCAAACGTTGTTTGGAATCAATCCTCAAGGTGTTTTTTCACATATCTCTTCATTGATATGCAGTTCGTGGAAGCTTGCTTTCCTCTCTGTATCCCATGGAAAAATACTGGCAGCTGTCTTTTGCGCACCAATTTCGGCGCAGGACACCGGGCGGACACCTGGTAAATGTGGTCTCTTATGGTCAATCTTCCAATGATCTGCCTACAAATACGTCACAATGCTGCAGACACCTTGGGGAAACGACAGAAAGGGCAGGCTCATTCCTCTCGCATTCACAGCCATATAAGGAGACAATGGAAAACAGAGCCTCAAAAATCCTGCTCATTTCCTGGATGCCGTCTCATCTTGGTTTTGCCTGAAGCTCACGTTCTAGGGCACGCACAGAAAATATCTTGGTAGTTCTGGACACGTCAGAGTGTTTTCTTTCGAAAGCTATCAATTATATGCATAGTCGAGCATCTTTTTGTGACAAAATATCTTGTTTAAAACGAACGTTTTTCATCCAAAAATGAAATAGCGCCCCCAGAGCATCAACAGGTTAAATATAACGAACACCATTCCAAACTAGTCTGGAGAGGAATGGGTTAAGTAAGCACATAGGGTCGTTAACCTATGGTTGAACCGACGAAACTGAGCTCTGGGGTGTTTTAGATAAGGCAGTGAGTGCATTCCTAGGTTTTCTGTTAATTAGAACTATCAGCTTAGTGGTGATCGATAATGGTGAGGGATCAAGAGTTAATTCAGTTATGTTGTGTGACCTGTGAATGTGTTAGTGAGTTGGAATGAACTTTTAAACTCACTTAATTCTAGGTCGGGAGGAGGGGATTCGTTCTAGAAGCAATGAAATGACGTCATGTTATTGTATATAAACTGTTGCTCGTGGTAATGTGGCAGCGTGCTCTGAGAATAAATAGTTTTATCTATTATTGATAAGACTGGTCTCCGTCTATTTTATGCAAACAAGAATCTTACAAATTCTCATAAAATAGATTAAGCGAATTAAATTAATGAAAACATATTGGAATAATTAAATTACAGTAACAAAGACCCGACGGAGCTCATTGCCTTCTTGAATCATGCAGAAATGTGCAGCGTGGAGGTCATGTCATTGATTTTGTTGGAAAGGGGAAAAATTGTGCTTTACAATGGTATTGACATTACAGTTGATCTGGAAGTGTTACGTTTCTGGGGCGCTAAAATAAAGTAAATTGTACGGACCAAGGCGTTGTACAAAAGTGAGTGAGTTTACGTTAGGTTACGTTAGGAACCTAACCCTACACTATAGTTCCACACGACAGGGCAAAACCAAGAAGGCTCCAGTGAGTTACACTATAGTTCCACACTGCAGGGCCAAACCAAGAAGGCCCCAGTGAGTTACACTATAGTTCCACACTACAGAGCCAAACCAAGCCAAGCTGTTCTGGCCTGGTTACGCATCTACCATAGTTGCTGGAACTGTGCTGTATAGGGCAATGTGAAAATAAACTTATTAGAGCCAACACATTACAGTTTGGGTCAGCCCTACAGTCTGAATCAGGCATCATATGCAGGTCGCCATGATCCTGAATCACAATGACACTGTTTTGATGATGGATGGCATTCACCACATCACACACTGTCTCCACACTTAACATCACAATGAAACCAATCTGAAAGCATCAGCAAACAGCTGCAGCAGCTGTCCTGATGGACCAATTTAAAACACAGTAAGCCTGGTCCCAGATCTGTTTGTGTTTGGCCAAACAACAACCATAGGAGTTGGCTATACAGCACAAACAAATCAATGCAGTGTAAGTATGAGGTAGGAAGATGTTTATTGTAAGTACAATTACACTATGTGGGTGTTGGCTCGCTCACCTCCCATATTGCCAGTTCTACCTGCCTCCTATCTCCTCTCCTCTCCTTCATTAGCCCTATCCTAACCTCTCTCCTCCTCTGTCTCCTTCATTAGCCCTATCCTAACCTCTCTCCTCCTGTCTCCTTCATTAGCCCTATCCTATCCTCTCCTCCTCTGTCTCCTTCATTAGCCCTATCCTAACCTCTCTCCTCCTGTCTCCTTCATTAGCCCTATCCTAACCTCTCTCCTCCTCTGACTCCTTCATTAGCCCTATCCTAACCTCTCGGCCCTATCCCAATCTCTCTCCTCTCCTATGGCTCCATCATTAACCCTATCCTCTCTTCTCCTCCTCTGTCTCCTTGGGAGCAGCAGGTCCATTAGCCCTATCCTCAATCCCATCTTCCATTGTCAACAGAACCCTGGCTCCAGCCCCTGTGGCACAGATAGGGAGCAATACAGACACGCATGCACACAAACGTGCATGACGATGCACACATACACGTGCATCCATACACACACGTGCACACACTCTGAATGCTCTTCTAATGTCCTAATGTCCATCAAGCCTCTACGCTCAAGGCACCTTATCTCTTCTGCTCAAGCCTGTGTGTGTGTGTGTGCGCACGCCAGGGTTTTCGTTAGCCAGTAATTGCCGGCCTTTTGGCAGATATAAACAATTAAAAGCCAATAAATAGAATTGTTGCCGGGCCAAATTGACCAGAAGAAAAAACTATCCCAAACCAAGAAGGGCCCATGTTTCCCATGCATACCGTTGCATAGGCAACAGTATGCAGGCAGGTGGAAGCAGAATGCATTTTGAAAACATGTACTTGAAACATGGAGGCAATTATTTTATTTCAACTTTATTTTGTTGTCCAGAAGCCAAAGGCACAATCCCAGTCATAGTAACAACCCGTCCCATTCATAGTAACAACCCGTCCCATTCATAGTAACAACCCGTCCCATTCATAGTAACAACCCATCATAGTAACAATCCGTCCTAGTAAAAGTAACAACCCGTCCTAGTCATATTAACTACCCGTCCCATTCATATTAACAACCCATCCTAGTCTTAGTAATAACCCGTCCCAGTCATAGTAACAACCCGTCCCAGTCATAGTAACAACCCGTCCCAGTCATAGTAACAACCCATCCTAGTCATAGTAACAACCCGTCATAGTAACAATCCGTCCTAGTAAAAGTAACAACCCGTCCTAGTCATATTAACTACCCGTCCCAGTCATATTAACAACCCATCCTAGTCTTAGTAATAACCCGTCCCATTCATAGTAACAACCCGTCCCATTCATAGTAACAACCCGTCCCATTCATAGTAACAACCCGTCCCATTCATAGTAACAACCCGTCCCATTCATAGTAACAACCCGTCATAGTAACAACCCATCCTAGTCATAGTAACAACCCATCATAGTAACAACCCGTCATAGTAACAATCCGTCCTAGTAAAAGTAACAACCCATCCTAGTCATATTAACTACCCATCCCAGTCATAGTAACAACCCGTCCCAGTCATAGTAACAACCCGTCGCAGTCATAGTAACAACCCGTCATAGTAACAACCCGTCATAGTAACAACCCGTCCCATTCATAGTAACAACCCGTCCCATTCATAGTAACAACCCATCCCAGTCATAGTAACAACCCATCCTAGTCATAGTAACAACCCATCCTAGTCATAGTAACAACTCGTCATAGTGACAATCCGTCCTAGTAAAAGTAACCCGTCCTAGTCATATTAACTACCCGTCCCAGTCATAGTAACAACCCATCCTAGTCATAGTAACAACCCATCCTAGTCATAGTAACAACCCGTCATAGTAACAATCCGTCCTAGTAAAAGTAACCCGTCCTAGTCATATTAACTACCCATCCCAGTCTTAGTAACAACCCATCCTAGTCTTAGTAACAACCCGTCCCATTCATAGTAACAAACCGTCCCATTCATAGTAACAACCCGTCCCAGTCATAGTAACAACCCGTCCCAGTCATAGTAACAACCCGTCCTAGTCATAGTAACAACCCGTCCTAGTCATAGTAACAACCCGTCCTAGTCATAGTAACAACCCGTCATAGTAACAACCCGTCATAGTAACAACCCGTCATAGTAACAACCCGTCATAGTAACAACCCGTCCCATTCATAGTAACAACCCGTCCCATTCATAGTAACAACCCGTCCCATTCATAGTAACAACCCGTCATAGTAACAACCCATCCTAGTCATAGTAACAACCCGTCATAGTAACAATCCGTCCTAGTAAAAGTAACCCGTCCCAGTCTTAGTAACAACCCGTCCCATTCATAGTAACAACCCGTCCCATTCATAGTAACAACCCGTCCCATTCATAGTAACAACCCGTCCCAGTCATAGTAACAACCCGTCCCAGTCATAGTAACAACCCGTCCCAGTCATAGTAACAACCCGTCATAGTAACAATCCGTCCTAGTAAAAGTAACCCGTCCCAGTCATATTAACTACCCGTCCCAGTCATAGTAACAACCCATCCTAGTCATAGTAACAACCCATCCTAGTCATAGTAACAACCCGTCATAGTAACAATCCGTCCTAGTAAAAGTAACCCGTCCTAGTCATATTAACTACCCGTCCCAGTCTTAGTAACAACCCGTCCCAGTCTTAGTAACAACCCGTCCCATTCATAGTAACAACCCGTCCCAGTCATAGTAACAACCCGTCCTAGTCATAGTAACAACCCGTCATAGTAACAACCCGTCCCATTCATAGTAACAACCCGTCCCATTCATAGTAACAACCCGTCCCATTCATAGTAACAACCCGTCCCATTCATAGTAACAACCCGTCCCAGTCATAGTAACAACCCGTCCCAGTCATAGTAACAACCCGTCCCAGTCATAGTAACAACCCGTCCCAGTCATAGTAACAACCCGTCATAGTAACAATCCGTCCTAGTAAAAGTAACAACCCGTCCTAGTCATATTAACTACCCGTCCCAGTCATAGTAACAACCCGTCCCAGTCATAGTAACAACCCGTCCCAGTCATAGTAACAACCCGTCCCAGTCATAGTAACAACCAGTCATAGTAACAACCCGTCATAGTAACAACCCGTCATAGTAACAACCCGTCATAGTAACAACCCGTCATAGTAACAACCCGTCATAGTAACAACCCGTCATAGTAACAACCCGTCATAGTAACAACCCGTCATAGTAACAACCCGTCATAGTAACAACCCGTCATAGTAACAACCCGTCATAGTAACAACCCGTCATAGTAACAACCCGTCATAGTAACAACACGTCATAGTAACAACACGTCATAGTAACAACACGTCATAGTAACAACACGTCATAGTAACAACACGTCCCAGTCATAGTAACAACACGTCCCAGTCATAGTAACAACACGTCATAGTGACAACACGTCATAGTGACAACACGTCATAGTGACAACACGTCATAGTGACAACACGTCATAGTGACAACACGTCATAGTGACAACACGTCATAGTGACAACACGTCATAGTGACAACACGTCATAGTGACAACACGTCATAGTGACAACACGTCCCAGTCATAGTGACAACACGTCCCAGTCATAGTAACAACACGTCATAGTAACAACACGTCCCAGTCCTAGTAACAACCCGTCCTCGTCATAGTAACAACCCGTCATAGTAACAACCCATCCTAGTTGTTGCATATTTAGATTCTAACAGAGATTGTGTAACTACGGAAACACTATCAGGTGGGCCATTTAGATTGGTATTTTCCTGCCAATTGCATTTTGGCAAATGTTTGAAAATGCATTTTATTGTCTGCTTCATTACAGGAGTTGCATGTTCTGTTACAATGAATTACTATAATCTACAGTTGAAGTCTGAAGTTTACATACAACTTAGTCAAATACATTTAAACTCAGTTTTTCACATTTCCTTGTCAGTTAGGATCACCACTTTATTTTAAGAATGTGAAATGCCAGAATAATAGTATAGAGAATTATTTATTTCAGATTTTATTTCTTTCATCACATTCCCAGTGGGTCAGAAGTTTACATACACTAAATTAGTATTTGGTAGCATTGCCTTTAAATTGTTTAACTTGGGTTAAACATTTCGGGTAGCCTTCCACAAACTTCTGACTCACTGGAATTGTGATACAGTGAATTCTAAGTGAAATAATCTGTCTGTTAACAAATGTTGAACAAATGTACATGAAACAAGTAAATGTAGATGTCCTAACCGACTTGCCAAATCTATAGTTTGTTAACAAGAATTTTGTGGAGTGGTTGAAATATCTTTCCGGTCACGTTGTCCAGTGCCACATTTTCCTAACGGGAACCCTGGTGTGTGTGTGTGTGTGTGTGTGTGTGTGTGAGGGGGGGGGGGGGTCAGCCTAACTGTGTTCAGTAACCGCAGATGGGAAGTGTCTCCTTCAAATTAAAGGTTTGGTTTAGTCATCTCTACTGTTCCTTTCAGCTGCCATTTTAACTTTCCATTCCAAACTAAATGTTCGCTATGGGTGTTGTCGAGTTTCGGACTCTGCACCTGCCTACTGTTAGTAGAGCCTTTGTCACTTCAACGTTATGGAAACACTAAAGATGGCTGTTTGCAAAACCATTTAGTCTGACCTGAGTTTTGTTCTTTTCTCCACCCTCCTTCACCTTTCTCTCACCCACCACTCTCCCCTGCCCTCTCTCTCTCTCTCTACTCACCCCTCCCCTTTCTCTTTTCCTACCCCCCTCTTTCTAATCTCTTCCTCTCTCAGGACTTTGTGTTCTTTGCCCCTCGCCTGCGCATCAACAAGCGTATCCTGCAGCTGTGCATGGGCAACCATGAGCTGTACATGCGCCGCCGCAAGCCAGACACCATCGAGGTGCAGCAGATGAAGGCCCAGGCCCGCGAGGAGAAACACCAGAAACAGATGGAGAGGTGTGTGTGTGTGTGTGTGTGTGAGTTTAGAATTAGGGTGGCCAACTCTCCTCCTGGAGAACTACTGTATGTGCATGCGTTTGCTCCATCCCCACACAAACACACATAATCAGATTCAGAATATCACTCACGAAAAGGGATATATTGTATCCCATGATCGGTGTTGCCCAAAGTTACAAAAATATGCCATGAATCATATCCTAGCATGTATCTCTTGCTCCAAAGCATAGCATGCTCTTCATTATAGCAAGACATGCTCAGCACCTTTGCAGGCTTCACAGGGTCATGAAGTACTGCAGAGATAGGCCACTAGCATAACTAGAGTAATCCCAGCGTAGCACTGATGATTCAGTAGCATGACCTCATTCTGGGATGAGTGACGCGACCTAAAGACAAGGTTGTGGGAGCTGGCTGCCCTATCTTCTAGTGTTAGCGGGACAGGATGGCCTTCGCACAGCTCTTCAACATGATTTTAGATGGCCAGGGTCCGTCACAATCACCTGTAGGACTTTCCCTACACTAGAACTAACCCTACACTAGAACCTAACCCTACACTAGAACGTAAACCTACACTAGAACCTAACCCTACACTAGAACCTAAACCTACACTAGAACCTAACCCTACACTAGAACCCAAATGTGAACCGAACCCTACACTAGAACCTAACCTTAACCCTACACTAGAACCTAACCCTAAACCTAACCCTATACTAGAACCTAACCCTAAACCTATACTGGAACCTAACCCTACCCTGGAACCTAACCCTAAACCTAACCCTACCCTGGAACCTAACCCTACACTAGAAATTAACCCTACACTGGAACATAACCCTAAACCTAACCCTACACTGGAACCTAACCCTACACTAGAACCTAACCCTACACTGGAACCTAACCCCAAGCCTAACCCTACACTGGAACCTAACCCTAAACCTAACCCTACACTGGAGCCTAACCCTACACTGGAGCCTAACCCTACACTGGAGCCTAACCCTACACTGGAACCTAACCCTACACTGGAACCTAACCCTAAACCTAACCCTACACTAGAACCTAACCCTAAACCTACACTGGAACCTAACCCTAAACCTAAACCCTACACTGGAACCTAAACCCTACACTGGAGCCTAAACCCTACACTGGAGCCTAAACCCTACACTGGAGCCTAAACCCTACACTGGAGCCTAAACCCTACACTGGAGCCTAAACCCTACACTGGAGCCTAAACCCTACACTGGAGCCTAAACCCTACACTGGAGCCTAAACCCTACACTGGAGCCTAAACCCTACACTGGAGCCTAAACCCTACACTGGAGCCTAAACCCTACACTGGAGCCTAAACCCTACACTGGAGCCTAAACCCTACACGGGAGCCTAAACCCTACACGGGAGCCTAAACCCTACACGGGAGCCTAAACCCTACACGGGAGCCTAAACCCTACACGGGAGCCTAAACCCTACACGGGAGCCTAAACCCTACACGGGAGCCTAACCCTACACGGGAGCCTAACCCTACACGGGAGCGTAACCCTACACGGGAACCTAAACCCTACACTAGAACCTAACCCTAAACCTACACTGGAACCTAACCCTAAACCTAACCCTACACTGGAACCTAACCCTACACTGGAACCTAACCCTAAACCTAACCCTACACTAGTAAGTCGCTCTGGATAAGAGCGTCTGCTAAATGACTTAAATGTAAATGTAAATGTAGAACCTAACCCTAAACCTACACTGGAACCTAACCCTAAACCTAAACCCTACACTGGAACCTAAACCCTACACTGGAGCCTAAACCCTACACTGGAGCCTAAACCCTACACTGGAGCCTAAACCCTACACTGGAGCCTAAACCCTACACTGGAGCCTAAACCCTACACTGGAGCCTAAACCCTACACTGGAGCCTAACCCTAAACCTTACACTGGAACCTAAACCCTACACTGGAGCCTAAACCCTACACTGGAGCCTAAACCCTACACTGGAGCCTAAACCCTACACTGGAGCCTAAACCCTACACTGGAGCCTAAACCCTACACTGGAGCCTAAACCCTACACTGGAGCCTAAACCCTACACTGGAGCCTAAACCCTACACGGGAGCCTAAACCCTACACGGGAGCCTAAACCCTACACGGGAGCCTAAACCCTACACGGGAGCCTAAACCCTACACGGGAGCCTAACCCTACACGGGAGCCTAACCCTACACGGGAGCCTAACCCTACACGGGAGCCTAACCCTACACGGGAGCCTAACCCTACACGGGAACCTAAACCCTACACTAGAACCTAACCCTAAACCTACACTGGAACTTAACCCTAAACCTAACCCTACACTAGAACCTAGCCCTACACTGGAACCTAACCCTACACTGGAACCTAAACCTAACCCTACACTAGAACCTAACCCTAAACCTACACTGGAACCCAACCCTAAACCTAAACCCTACACTGGAACCTAAACCCTACACTGGAACCTAAACCCTACACTGGAACCTAACCCTACACGGGAGCCTAACCCTACACGGGAGCCTAACCCTACACGGGAGCCTAACCCTACACGGGAGCCTAACCCTACACGGGAGCCTAACCCTACACGGGAGCCTAACCCTACACGGGAGCCTAACCCTACACGGGAGCCTAACCCTACACGGGAGCCTAACCCTACACGGGAGCCTAACCCTATACTGGAGCCTAACCCTAACCTAACACGGGAGCCTATCCCTACACTGAAGCCTAACCCTACACGGGAACCTAACCCTATACTGGAGCCTAACCTTACACGGGAGCCTAACCCTACGCTGCCAACCATCAACAATAAAGGGGAAAGGGTGTTTTTGTGTCATTAGTCTAGATTGTCTAACCAGCTTATTTAACATCACTGAACAAACTACGAAGGGTATCTGTAGAATGACAGTTTATGCCTGCTACACTGTGTGTGTGTGTGTGTGTGTGTACAAAGTGCGTCTCTACTCAATGTGTGTAATATCACCCCAGGGTGATTATTACTTAATTAGCCAGCACACGTCAGCCTCTCTTTGTGTCTCACACCGGCCCTCTCTTATCTGCAGGGCCCAGCTGGAGAATGAGAAGAAGAAGAGGGAGGCCATAGAGAGAGAGAAGGAGCAGATGGAGAGAGAGAAGCAGGATCTGATGATGAGACTCTACCAGTTTGAGGAGAAGACCAAGAAGGCAGAGAAAGGTATGCCCGGGGAGAACAGGGTCTGACTGGTGAGGACACTAGGGTCAACCAGAGCACATTTATCACCTAAATGTAGGGAGATGTGTGAGTAAGAGAGACAGAGAATGTGTGTGTACATGCGTTTGTTGGTGTGTGTGCTGCATTTTCATGCCGCATTAAATAGCTTAAATCAGTAATGATATTTGAGAAAATGACTCTGTTGACAACAATTTGCATTTAAATAGTTTGAAAATTTCTATTGAAGTTCTATTTTACTGGAAGTAGTAGTATACAGCTATACCTTGTGCTATGTGTGACTTTATGTCCCGGTGAACCTTAGATAGCCCGGCGGTATTGTTTCTGCATGGTTAAATATCAGTTATCAGGTTGATAAGGCATTTACTGACTGTCAATGCTTCCTCATTGACCTTTGTTTGTAACCTTATATATTATTATACTATACATGGGTCGTATTCATTCGGCATAAAATGGAAGAAAAGCTACTAAAACAGGAAGGGACTACCTGAACATGTCCAATAAGAAATGCTTGCCTTTGTTTTCCGTTGCAAAACATTTCTGTAATGTTTTGCTACGGTGAGCCCTAATGAATATGACCATGGTTTATCTCCATATTCAGTCTAGCAGACAGCGTATACCTTCTGTCGGATTTACTTAACCGGATTATTATTGTATTATTATTTCCATGAATAGCTGTGGAGAGGGTTTAGGATTACATCATGGAAGTAGAACAACCCTGTAACTACAGTAAGTGCCTGGTGGTTCCATACTATCCATAATGCAATCATACATTTCTAAGATTTTGTACTTCGTTTTGAAGGTCTGCTTCAGAGGTCGGTCCTTTGTCCTTACTAACATTTTAAGTGTAATGTTAGAGAGTTGTTAGGGTGGTTCTGATTGTAATGTTAGAGAGTTGTTAGGGTGGTTCTGATTGTAATGTTAGAGAGTTGTTAAGGTGGTTCTGATTGTAATGTTAGTTTGTTTTTGACCTTATGTTTACTATGTGGTTGTAGTGTTTGTCTAAAACTATATGTGTTCCTTAGTGTAGTTATCTACTATGTCTAGTACTATATGTGTTCCTTAGTGTAGTTCTGTACTATGTCTAGTACTATATGTGTTCCTTAGTGTAGTTATATACTATGTCTAGTACTATATGTGTTCCTTAGTGTAGCTCTGTACAACGTCTAGTATTTTATGTGTTCCTTAGTGTAGTTCTGTGCTATGTCTAGTACTATGTTTTTCTTAGTGTAGTTCTGTAGTATGTCTGGTACTATTTACTATATGTGTTTATGAATATCTCTGTCTTGCAGAAGTGTATTTGTCTTTTATCTGTCAGTGTCTCTCTGAGTCTGACCTGCATGAGGAGCATGTGTTTGGGTGTTTTAGGTGTTTTCCAGGTCGTCTTTGATGCCTTACTAGTTTGTGTACCGTGTTAGGCTACTATCAGATCTCACAACGCCTGAAGAAGTGTTAAACCAGCATCTCCGAAACCACATTAGTTTTAAGTTTCACGTTTTATTTGTCACATGCACAAGTGCAGTGGAATGCTTAACTTGCAAGCCCTTCACAACAGTGCAGTATTCAATATTAAATATATATTCTGTACTCTCTCTCTTCCCCCTCCCCCCTCTCTCTCTCTCCACTCCACTCCACTCCAGACCTGCAGGAGCAGATGCAGCGTGCCATGCAGCTGGAGGTGGAGAGGAGGATGGCGGAGGACGAGGCTGCCCGCCTGGAGGCTGAGCGTCAGGCCGCCCTGCTGGCCAAGGAGGAGCTGGCCCGCCACGCCCAGGACCAGATGCACAACCAGGAGCAGCTGGTGAGAACCACCACACAAACATCATACGACCATGTTATAACATCATACAACAATGTTACAACCATCTTACAACCTCTTATAACCATGTCAGAACCATGTCACAACCATCTTACAACCATGTCACAACCATCTTACAACCATGTTACAACATCTTACAACCATGTTACAACATCTTACAACCATGTTACAACATCTTACAACCACGTTACAACATCTTACTGCACTGTACCATAACGCTACTATGTCACAACCCCCCTATAACCTTACTGCACTGTACCATAACGCTACTATGTCACAACCCCCTTATAACCTTACCTCACTGTACCATAATGCTACCATGTCACAACCCCCCTATAACCTTAACTCACTACCATAATGCTACCATGTCACAACCCCCCTATAACCTTACCTCACTGTACCATAATGCTACCATGTCACAACCCCCTATAACCTTACCTCACTGTACCATAACGCTACCATGTCACAACCCCCCTATAACCTTACCTCACTGTACCATAATGCTACCATGTCACAACCCCCTATAACCTTACCTCACTGTACCATAACGCTACCATGTCACAACCCCCCTATAACCTTACCTCACTGTACCATAATGCTACCATGTCACAACCCCCTATAACCTTACCTCACTGTACCATAACGCTACCATGTCACAACCCCCCTATAACCTTACCTCACTACCATAATGCTACTATGTCACAACCCCCCTATAACCTTACCTCACTGTACCATAATGCTACCATGTCACAACCCCCTATAACCTTACCTCACTGTACCATAACGCTACCATGTCACAACCCCCCTATAACCTTACCTCACTACCATAATGCTACCATGTCACAACCCCCCTATAACCTTACCTCACTGTACCATAATGCTACCATGTCACAACCCCCTATAACCTTACCTCACTGTACCATAATGCTACCATGTCACAACCCCCCTATAACCTTACCTCACTGTACCATAATGCTACCATGTCACAACCCCCCTATAACCTTACCTCACTGTACCATAATGCTACCATGTCACAACCCCCTATAACCTTACCTCACTGTACCATAATGCTACTATGTCACAACCCCCCTATAACCTTACCTCACTGTACCATAATGCTACCATGTCACAACCCCCCTATAACCTTACCTCACTGTACCATAACGCTACCATGTCACAACCCCCTATAACCTTACCTCACTGTACCATAACGCTACCATGTCACAACCCCCTATAACCTTACCTCACTGTACCATAACGCTACCATGTCACAGCAAATTGAAACCCTGCTATAACCCTACTATACTGTACTGTCATGCTCTGCACCCTGCACTTTGCTCTGCACCAGACCACACACAGGGTCACTGTAACAGACCTGACAGTAAACCTGTAGTCTAGGGAGAAGACTATTGACAGTGGAACACTGAGGCTGTTTTTACAGGGAAAAGTTGGGACAACAGCCACTCTGAACCAACCCCATAACAGAGCGATGTGTCATGATAAACAAATAAAGACACAAGACAATAAGCCACTATAAAACACCAAAATGGTCCGTCTCTGTGAAGAAACAGAATGTAGGATACGCTACAGGGTTTGCTCTCATGGGGCTTTCCTCAAACATGTAATGCCTCGCTATGAACCCATATATACAACAGGCACCACTAGTATGAACATTACAACACAATCTACTGTTTCGCTCAACATCTCCTCAGCTTTAACTAGGTAGACTGGAATCTCCAGTGACTAAGCAGCAGTCTAGCCTAGCAACCTGTTGACTGTTTTCAATAGAGGCTGTGTTGGCCCTTTTTGGGCCAGACACCAATTTTACAGCTGAACACACTTGACAGAGGTGTTTTATGGTCAAGTATCCCCACTGTGTGTGTGTGTGTGTGTGAACAACAAAGCAGTGTACTGAGCCCTACAATAAGCACTAAGCACTGTACTCTACTCGAATGTACTCTACTGCAGGTCTCCCTGGTACAATGGTGTATCCACTATATGGCCCACACCATATAGTTAGATAGAGGACTCCAGATGAATATAACCCGTTTTAATGGCGCTGCCCATGCTGTCAGAAATGCCAGGTTGGCACAGATACAAATATGAGTCTTCTATCTAACTCTATGGCCCACACTGAAGTCATTATACCTCATCACCAGTTTATTAGCCCCAGCACTTGAGACAGACTGGACTCCTGCCAGCCCCAGCACTTGTTTAGTCAGACTGGACTCCTGCCAGCCCCAGCACATGTTGAGACAGACTGGACTCCTGCCAGCCCCAGCACATGTTGAGAGAGACTGGACTCCGGCCAGCCCCAGCACATGTTGAGACAGACTGGACTCCTGCCAGCCCCAGCACATGTTGAGACAGACTGGACTCCTGCCAGCCCCAGCACATGTTGAGACAGACTGGACTCCTGCCAGCCCCAGCACATGTTGAGTCAGACTGGACTCCGGCCAGCCCCAGCACATGTTGAGACAGACTGGACTCCGGCCAGCCCCAGCACATGTTGAGACAGATTGTAGTCTGGCCAGCCCCAGCACATGTTGAGACAGATTGTAGTCTGGCCAGCCCCAGCACATGTTGAGTCAGATTGTAGTCTGGCCAGCCCCAGCACATGTTGAGACAGATTGTAGTCTGGCCAGCCCCAGCACATGTTGAGACAGATTGTAGTCTGGCCAGCCCCAGCACATGTTGAGTCAGATTGTAGTCTGGCCAGCCCCAGCACATGTTGAGACAGATTGGACTCTGGCCAGCCCCAGCACATGTTGAGACAGATTGTAGTCTGGCCAGCCCCAGCACATGTTGAGACAGATTGTAGTCTGGCCAGCCCCAGCACATGTTGAGTCAGATTGTAGTCTGGCCAGCCCCAGCACATGTTGAGGCAGATTGTAGTCTGGCCAGCCCCAGCACATGTTGAGGCAGATTGTAGTCTGGCCAGCCCCAGCACATGTTGAGTCAGATTGTTGTCTGGCCAGCCCCAGCACATGTTGAGACAGATTGTAGTCTGACCAGCCCCAGCACATGTTGAGTCAGATTGTAGTCTGACCAGCCCCAGCACATGTTGAGTCAGATTGTAGTCTGACCAGCCCCAGCACATGTTGAGTCAGATTGTAGTCTGGCCAGCCCCAGCACATGTTGAGACAGATTGTAGTCTGGCCAGCCCCAGCACATGTTGAGGCAGATTGTAATCTGGCCAGCCCCAGCACATGTTGAGACAGATTGGACTACTCCGCCCTGTAATGCTCTCAGCCCTGAATTAAAACCTGTAGGCCTCCACACTATCCCCTCCACCCATCGCTGTCTCTCCATCCCTTCCCACAGACCTGTAGTCTTTTGTGTACTGTACCCAACTGTCTGTGACCTGTCGCCCTCCTCCTCTGTCTTCCTCATTGTCTCTCCCAGATGTGTAAGTCCTCACCTCTTTCCCTTCTCTCCTCTGTTGTCTCTCTCAGGCCGCGGAGCTGGCAGAGCACACAGCTAGGATCGCCCTGCTGGAGGAGGCCAAGAGGCGCAAGGAGGAGGAGGCTGACACATGGCAACACAAGGTGAGTCGCCCACACACAGACATGAACAAATGCATGCACACATTTGTACGCATGCACAAGCACGCACAATTGGATGCGCACACACACGCACACACACGATCAGGGCTCTATTAAATCAGATCCGCTTTAGCCAGTATCGGAGGTGAAACTGCATTAGAGCTGTTAAATCCACAAGCGGCTCCCGGCACTATACCTAAAGCGGATATTGCCATTGGCTGCATGGAGTTGCATTAACATAAATCCCATGCAGCCTTGTTTACAAGTTTTAACACTGGAATGTGAGATGTAATCTACACCTCCGTTAGGCTGATATAAATCCTAATTACTTTGTTGTATGATTTTTCAATTTGAGCCTATTATTTCTTGATAGCCTACATTTTCTCGCTCTGAACTTCTAACGAGAGTGGGACGGCTGTGGCTTCGTGACATTGAACAAGGTCACCTGCTCACCGATTTGACAGCACCAACGTAGTTATACCTCCGACAACGCCAATATATCAGCTATGCCGGTGTCGGCTATCGCCGGTTAACGCTTGATCTGATTGAGTCTAGGCCTATGTCACACTGTCAAGTAACTGTAGTTACTCTACCTTTGATATGGAATCACTTTTTGCTGTGGCTCAAGATGAGAACAGGTTGTATTGTAATGTGGGGAATTCCACAGTGTTCTGTAGTAATAACCCTCTCTCTCTCCCTGTCCTCCCACCCCACCCCCCAGGCTCAGGAGGCCCAGGACGACCTGCTGAAGACCAAGGAGGAGCTGCAAATGGTGATGACGGCCCCCACTCAGGCGCCCCCTCCCCCCATGTTCGTGGAGGTGCCCATGTTAGTGGACAACCAGGACTTTTTGATGGTGGAGGAGCAGAACGACAGCGAGAACAACAGCACGTACAGTGCCGACCTGCAGAACGAGGGCTTCAACGACCACCGCCTGGAAGAGGAGCGCCTCACCGAGGCCGAGAAGAACGAGCGTGTGCAGAGGCAGCTCATGGTAAGAGCAATTAGTTTGCAGCAAGACGTGCGAATTTGCAGGGATTGGTGGGTTGCTTAATGGGTTGAGTATCACTTGATTGATTGTTTAAATCATTAATTCATTAAATCACTCAGTCTTGAATCATATATTACTGGTTGAAAATCAACCTACAGTTGAAGTCAGAAGTTTGCATACACCTTAGACAAATACATTTAAACTCAGTTTTTCACAATTTCTGACATTTAATCCTAGTAAAAATTCCCTGTCTTATGTCAGTTAGGATCACCACTATATTTTACGAATGTAAAATGTCAGAATAATAGTGGAGAGAATGATTTATTTCAGCCTTCATTTCTTTCATCACAGTCCCAGTGGGTCAGAAGTTTACACATACACTCAATTAGTATTTGGTAGCATTGCCTTTAAATTGTTTCATTTGGGTCAATTGTTTCATGTATCCTTCTACAAGCTTCCCACAATAAGTTGGGTGAATTTTGGCCCATTCCTTCTGACAGAGCTGGTGTAACTGAGTCAGGTTTGAAGGCCTCCTTGTTTGCCCACGCTTTTTCAGTTCTGCCCACAAATTTTCTATAGGTCAGGGCTTTGTGATGGCCACTCCAATACCTTGACTTTGTTGTCCTTAAGCCATTTTGCCACAACTTTGGAAGTATGCTTGGAGTCATTGGTCGGAAATGGGTCTTCCAAATGGACAATCATTAACTTCCTGACTGATGTCTTGAGATGTTGCGTCAATATATCCACATAATTTTCCTACCTCATGACGCCATCTATTTTGCGAAGTGCACCAGTGCTTCCTTCAGCAAGGCACCCCCACAACATGATGCTGCCACCCCCCTGCTTCACGGTTGGGATGGTGTTCTTCGGCTTGCAAGCCTCCCCCATTTTCCTCCAAACGAAATTATGGCCAAACAGTTATATTTTTGTTTCATCAGACCAGAGGACATTTCTCCAAAAAGTACGATCTTTGTTCCCATGTGCAGTTGCAAACCGTAGTCTGTCTTTTTTATGTTGGTTTTGGAGCAGTGGCTTCTTCCTTGCTGAGCGGCCTTTCAGGTTATGTTGATATAGCACTCGTTTTACTGTGGATATAGATACCTTTGTAACTGTTTCCTCCAGCATCTTCACAATGTCCTTAGCTGTTGTTCTGGGATTGATTTCCACTTTTCGCACCAAAGTATGTTCATCTCTAGGAGACAGAACACGTCTCCTTCCTGAGCGGTATGACGAACAGGTCACAAAACTACAACTAACAGGTCCCAAACATCATCATGAAGGGACAATTTTAAATTAAATAGCTAATGCAACAGTGATGTTAGTTAGTAGGAGATATGAGTCTTTGAAATGACTTACCACGGATATAAAGTGCTCCACAAGTCATCGTGTGGAAAAATGGCCTAGAAAGGCAAGCGACAGCAGCGAACAGCCTCCTCTGCCCCTATTGAGTCTGCTGCTGCGCTGCGCTTTTAGCTGATCCAACGTTACAACATGGCAATTGGTGCTTTGGAAACATGCTAAAGTACAGAATGACTGCTGGGAACATGTCTACAACTTCATCAGCAAGCTGTCAAACTATCGTTATTAAGTGCCAAGCTACACACTGTTTATCAGTAGTGCCCAACATCCTTAGCTAGTTAGCTAAAATTCCATCCCTGCGTTTGTCAGTGAAGCTCGTTAGCAGCAGGCAGGCTACAACAAGCTAAATCAGCTGATGAGTTCACTGGCAACCGATATACTTGCACATATTTTGTGCAAGAGTAGAGAGATGTAATTTTGTTTTTACAACTTTCTCACTGTTTCATGGCGAGTGAGTCATGCACAAGACAGGTCGCGGGAGGCGATGCTCGCAAAAAAAGTGTCGAGTGGACATCGTCTCAATGCTCATTTAGCCCAAAACACTTACAAATTTGTGATCACTATCGAACACAACAGCAAGTGGCCATGTGATAAAGGGCTTAGTGTTCAAGTGTTAGGTTTGAGGTTCAACCTATGGCTGAGATAGATAGATAGATAGAACGTCATTGCCCCCTAGCAGTCACATACTCAATAGAACCACCATGCGAAATAGGACCATATTCTGCATTTTTTATTCATGTGGAATTAAATGAATTTGTCTTGTTGTTTTAATGGAAAACAGATAAAAATGCAGTTTTCCAAAGCAAATTTTTCCATTTGTCACATCGCTAATTCTGATTGGATGGTACAGAATTACATATATTTGTATATTTACTCGGTAGTCCACTAGAACAGATAATTATAGACTAATAGGTGAAAACTACTTAGCCAAATATGGCATTCAAATTATGTTACCAGGGAGCAAAAATGGTAGGTGAAAATATATGGTTAACAACTCGAGTTTCCCTTCCAGGAGAATGTGTCATTGTCAGTCTGGAATAAGCAGCTCTAGCAGAGGAATTTCTCTGTCAGCATTGTGGTAGTTTCTCAGAATAGCGCGGCTTCTGAGCAGAAGTGAAGCGTTTAACACAATGCATACGTACTATTTGTGTCTAAATATAATATATAGAATATTCTGGATATATTTATTGGATTATTATAAAGATCTGGTTCAAATCCAGATCTTCAACAGCTTGTTGTCCTGTTGTTCACTCATGTCCTTGGCATGTTCCTCCCTGGTTGACTTCTTCTTGACTCATCGTGTTCCTCCTTGCAGGCCCTGAGCTCGGAGCTGGCCCAGGCCCGCGACGACACTAAGCATACCCAGAACGATCTGCTCCACACGGAGAACGTGCGCGCCGGCCGGGACAAGTACAAGACCCTGCGGCAGATCCGATCGGGCAACACCAAGCAGAGGATTGATGAGTTTGAGGCCTTATAAGAAGGCCCCTCCCCAGAGGCCATGAGGGCCACACAGCCACGTACCCTTTCTGAATGGTCACTGAACTAATCCCTCCACTGCCACACACACACACACACACACACACACACACACACACACACACACACACACACACACACACACACACACACACACACACACACACACACACACAGACAGGAGCAGTATAAAGAGTGAGTGATACACACATCTGCCTCACCACTTTTACCAGTTCCCCCTTAGTGAGAACTTACTCCTGTAAAAAGGCTTTTCAAATTCTTGGAAGAAAACTTACTCGTGCCAAAATATATATTATTTTCTTTTAGCATAACAAATCTTCTTTCTGTTTTGGTTGTATGTAATTGGATGCGATCAAACAAAATCACTCACCATTATTTTTAACCAGAGGTGTGATGAGTGGGACTACACAGTAATAGTACGCCATGATGTGCACCTGATAGACATCAAGTACAGCCAATCAGAGCCTTGCTTTTTGGTGTTTTCTTAAATGTGGTGTCAATTTTGAAAAAGGGTAATATATATTTATTTTTTTCTGACAGGGACCACTCAGAAAGGGGAACATACAGTATATTAACTTCATACTCTTACTTGCAGAAAAGTGTACTATGTTCTGTTTCATTGTGTTTTTCCATAATATTTGAACACTTTCACTTATGTTTAATATTGCTCTACATTATCTGGGAAATCATGAATAGTTTAATATTTATACGATAAATGGTTCATTTAAAAAAAGGGTTATTTCCTCTTGGTTTGTATATTTCTGCTATTCTACTAATGATCACAAGAACATTTAAAATGTATCAGGTTCTATATCAACCAAAATAATGATAGTTTTGTGTTCCTTAAGGTTTTCTTTTAGATCAGTAAATTAAAGAGATTTATTTGTAAATTATAACTTTCTTTTTTTACATAAAGAGACAATGCAGTTCACGGTAGCTAGCAGCATTTTTCCATGCAGTTCACGGTAGCTAGCAGCATTTTTCCATGCAGTTCACGGTAGCTAGCAGCATTTTGCCATGCAGTTCACGGTAGCTAGCAGCATTTTGCCATACAGTTCACGGTAGCTAGCAGCATTTTGCCATACAGTTCACGGTAGCTAGCAGCATTTCCAAGGCATACGTGCATCTTCTCCAGGAGAAAAATGCTTATACAAAAACACTTAGGACTCTATTCAGTCTGCATCACTGAAGCGTTACAGATTGCGTTTTAGAAATGTAAAGGTAATTTCCGATTGAGCCGACACATGCAACGTTTACCGTGAATACAGTCTCACCGTTCCCTCTCTGTGGATGTGTGCTAGACCCGGTTATTACTGACACTATAACCAAAAGACACAGTGCTGCCGCTGGCCCGCTGTTCTTTATTTCAACTGGATTTTATAATGAGGTGTTTAGCATATTGGCAATAAAGATCTGATTACAGCTTCATACTGTGTTTTCACTTTCTGATCTTCTGACTTGAGGGAAACGTTAGCTAGGGGTTAACTACAGGTTACAGAAACTCATGAATAGAAAGGACAAGAAGAAACTAAGAAAGAATGAGACAACCACATGTTTTCTTATGTTGTAGACAGTCACTTTCTTAGACGTTTAATGACTTTCATTCATTCAATGTTATCAGGTGAGCATGCTTAAAGCACAAGGAATATTCCCCTCAAAATACAACTTAACATGATTTTCCACTTGAACACCTCAGTTGTAGGCCATTTTCCAAGGAAAGTTTAAAAATCATGTTGGGTTGTATTTGAGTGGAACGTCCCTTTAAAAACAGTAGGTTTCCTTTTGAGTAGAACATCCTTTTAATACATAAATAGTTAATAGGAGGGACTTTCACTAAGCAAGAGCCTGAAAGTCAGTGCAAATAGAGGTAAAGGTAAAGTAGGGGCTCTATTCAGTCTGTATTGCAGAAATGTAAAAGTAATTTCATATTGAGCTGACATCCGCAACGTTTACCGTAAATGCAGACTCCGCTAATGTGGGAGCATTGCCTTTAAAGTACACTGAATTTCTGCGATACAGATTGAATAGAGCCCTTAAAGTGCCAAGGTTTTTCTTGTGGGGAGACCGTGTCCAGTCCAGGTGCTTTTTCTCCCTGTTGACTCTGACATCATGTTCTCCTGCTGTTGATGTTGGCTTGCATGGGTAAACTGAAGTCATGCCACATGTTGGGTGTCTGCAGCACCAGTTGCCATGATGACCCTAAGAAACACGTGGTTAACAGAGAGTGCCAGGTCAGTGACATCATCAGTCCTTCCTTGCTTCCTCTCTCAAATATTTTTCAATGTTTTATAGTTCTGTGAAACCAGAGACAGCACTAAGCTGATTCCATCACACAGAGAGAATGAAAAGAGACATTATATGCTAAGGAGAGCGAGTCCTCAATACCCTGTAAGGTGAAATAGGTGAAACCTGTTTCCTCAGATGGCTCTCTAAATTCCATTTGTGTGAAATAGGACATTGGTGCTCTTGTTAATTCAATTATCATTGACGTCTGGGAGTTTAGACAACTGGAGTTGGTATTTGATGAAGTAAACCCAGTTGAAGAATTTAAAAACCAATAATGTATCTCACCTCAAGCCCCCTTGGATGGGCCTGGTCAAACTTTTCTATTTACGCCATTTCATTTTCATGCAAACTGATTCAAATCTACTGTATGATTGTAAAGGTATGACAGACAGCCATATTACCGGCTTCCATTCTGACCCAGCCCAGGAGGCGGTCTGAGAAGGTAAAGGGGGCATGGTCCCAGAGGTCAAGCTCCAGAGTGCAGATCTGGAGGTCATAGGGCGTGACTCTGAAGAGCAGCTGGTGAGACCACGCCGGACTGGGCCTCTTCACGACAGGGGTCCTCTGGACCAGCTCTCTGGGCCCGGGAAGAGTCAAGCACCTAAAATACAAACATGTAAAGAAACTATTATGGGATTATTTATGAATAATGACTAAATTATGTATACATTTAGCTTAGAATTATAACTAAACAGAATACCATTCTGTTACTGTATGAATCTTATTATCATAATACTGAATATAATGTGTGTAGCTTGTGTCAAGAATTAGAACAAGGACTTTCTGTTCCTTGTTAGAAACAAATGGAGCTATCGTCAGACCGGCTGGAATACTGTGTTCCTTACTGGACATTCTGTCCCCACCCAGGGAGGGGAGAGACCTTGGGCTTGTAGTAGATTGTTTAACAGGTGGCAGACAATGTGAGAAGGCTTGTGAACTATATTGCCATTGTATCTGAGAGGAGGAGAGACATTTATGACGAAATGTGAGGTATATAAACCAATGTACATGGTATTATGACCAGAGCTCTACGCTATTGATTAATTTTGAGACTGGTCTCTGTCCATTTTATGCAAATATGAATCTTACAAATTCTTAGAAACGGACAGTGTTTTAATTGAATTGGTTAATGAACACAATTAAATTCCTCTAACATAAACATATAGTTGATAAAACACACACACACACGTACTGTATGTATGCATGAAACATGTACTCATAGATACATAAACACACAACACACCTAGAATAGACACACAATATCACACCCCAGCAAACACACACACTAATCATACATGTGTCCTGACTGTTGTTTGCTTTAGTGGGCAGATTTTGGCACCAGTGACAAGAACAGTCAGTTGACCAACATCATGTGGTCCAATATGAACCGCTGTGAGGAGGAACAAAAGAAATCAAGGTCATTTCAAACCAATATAAGGATCTTCTGACCACTGGTGCTGTAAAAACACACTGTAAACTGTTTCAAAAGTAGGTCTTATTCATTAGACACCAAACAGGTGAAAACAGAATGAAACAGGGAGGGACTAACTGAGATATAAACATTTGTTTTCTGTAGCAAAACGTTTTGGTGCGTGAACGGTAGAGAGTCAACTTACCATCTGTGTGGCAAACCCAGGACGGCTGGGACAAGGAGGTGAACTTCATTCTGACCAGCAGTTCTCCTGCTGTATCCTGCTCTACTGCATTCCCTTCTGGACTCGCAGGCTATTGACCGAGAGAGAAATAAGAGTGAGATAGAGAGAGGACAGAGGAGACACACCAGCAAGTTGAACAAAACTTTTTCCCCAAAATGTTGTTTTATAAAATAAAGGGTATTGTGTGAATGTTTCTTCATGGTCAGCAGTTATACCCTACCTTTGGACACAGGGGGTACCAGTTGGAGCCCTGGGTGGTGCTGTCCTTAAATATACAGCCCTCCAGCAGGACGAGGACCTCTCCCAGAAACACCTTCTTCTTCAGGGTCGCAGAGTGCCACACAGACACCTGCAGAGTACTCCTGGGCAACAAGGGGCTCTCCATCTGGCACTGTGCATCAGGGAATACAATACGTAGGTGGGTGAAAAACACGAGATTTCATTGCCATGTAGCCTATTCCACTCACTACTTTTAAGCCAGTTTAGGGTATTCTTTAGAAACTAAATTGAAGCTTGTTTTTATTTACAGTTGAACAAGTTTTTACTATGTTTTGTAGTGTCCAAATGAATATGACCCATGATATTTGTCTCCTTACCTGTAAAATTTCATTATAAATGGGATCCGTTGTGTTCCTCTTGATAGTTGTCTTCAGTTTGCTGCTCTGAGACTTCTCTGACAGTAGGTAGACTTTAACGTACCTGCCAATGATGTTGACACATACAGTACAGCGTGCGGAGATCTAGTTTGCAAATGGATATATCAGTACAACAGAGAGTAATAATCTGTTATGAAAGACATAGAATTACTAGAATGGGCCTCCCCAATCAAGTCAGCATTCAATGATGGGTAGTGCCTATTTCTATAATCTGGTGTATTGATTAATAATGCTTACGGGTGACACTTCTTCCTCTTGATATCTCCATACGCCAGGTTTCTGCAGCTGTTTATTGTGATCTCCAGGCAGGAAGTGATGTGGTTGAAGGCGATAGCGAGCTTTAGCTCCCCTGTCACTCTGTTGATCTCCAAGAGACCACAGTCTGTACCAGTGCTACTAGCACTACTGCCCTGTAATATTAATATATATATATATTTTTATATACAGATCAACATGTCACATTGCCTCTTTAAAAGGATGTTACGACAGCATAATTCAGGTCTATTCCGTAATGTATTCAGATGATTTGGATGCATCCCTTTCTAGCTTCTCCGCCAGCGACAAGACTATGCAGCTATGCGAGACATGAAAAAGACACGACAACCACATAACAACAATCCTTATCTGATAAAATGTCAAATAGATTGTGAAGTTTGGCACGAGCTGCTGTTGCACAAGTGCCTGTGTTCTTTATGTCTCTTTTCTTCATCATCAGGGCACTCAACTTACCCTCTTTCCCCATGAGTACTCTGAACCCAGGGAAAGGTCCTCGTCCCCCCCTGACGAGGAACTGCTCTGGTCATCATTCCGGGTCTTCTTGAACAGGTTGGTAAGACTGGGGCCTTTGGTAAGCTGTGAGGAGGGAGGTTGTGTCTGTTGAAATATAGTATACTTTTGTTCATTTTCTAGTGAATTTCCAGGGAAGCGCAACTGGTACTTGAATCCGGGTCCCTGTGTCTGTCAGTCCAACATCTTAGCCATTCCACTGAGAGGCGTGAACCTCTTGACAAGATGGAAATGTGTATTATTATTAAAGGTTGTTCCAAAAGCTGTTTCTAAAGTCTCCCTCTTTCCTGTCTGAAATAGTTGTCAGTGTCATACGTGTCATATGTAGGTGGGGTCTCTTTGATTTTACCCCAGGGGTTTGACAAAATATATGTGGTCTGTGACTTGATAGTGTGATACTTTGACAAAGTTGAGGGGTTGATATGTATTTGGTTTCTCTTACATTGTTGTATTTGTTGATGTTTGTGTCAGAGAGGCTTTTCCAGCCAGTGCTCTGTCCCTGCCTGTTGTCCACTGTGAGAAGATCCTGTTCCACTCGTACATCCTGTTGCGACCTGGAGAACCCTGCAACCCGAACGGTAGGGCGGATAACACACACAGACCGTCTCCATCCATAACATAGCACTTCTGACGTGCTGCTTGCGAACAAGCTTCAATATAGATACAGTATCAGATCTTATCTTATTTCCTAGGTGCGGTTTCCTTAACACCGACAACTGATCGCAAGGATATCTTATCGACAAATTACATTAAGGTTTGCGATAACGCTCAGAGGAAACGTGTCACTGTTTTGATTTTCTTGGATCCTAGTTCTCACCAAGATGTACATAAAATTACTTCACATTGAAAGATCATACAGTTTTTTTTTTTACAGAGACCTTGGCTGCGTTTCAAAATCATAAAAGACACACCCTAGTTCACTTACCTTCGCCTTATGCCCTTGGGGGAATCCCTGTAGCCATATTTGTCTTCGGTCCAAATGACTAGCCAAGCAAGGGAAGTTTGCAACGAAAACTTCTGCGACAGAAGTTTCCTGGACTCGGGATTTCTAGTGGCACAGCTAGCACAGTGATGCAGTGCCTTAGACCACTGCACCACTCGGGAGGCCCAGGGTGTGTCTTTTAAGTGTTTGGAATGCAGCCTTTTTCTTCATAAATACCAAAATGGCTCAAAAGAGTCACTTACTTCTCATGTGACTTGTGAGGGAAACCATCAGGTCCTCCATAGACTTGGTGAATGGTTTTTTAAAGGAATTGTTCAGTCCCTAGAGATGATTGACAATACATCTTACAGACCAAGTCGTAATTGTGGTTCATGAAACTGTGAAGGAGTGAGCCCTTCACAACCTATTTATTGAATAAAATAAATTGTATGCAGAATCCCTTTCATTTTAACAATTCATAATTCCAGGCAATTCTATAGCTGCAATGTCAATTGCACCTCTTGGATTTGTTGGACATCATGTTCAAATCATCTATAAGTGACTTTGTTGAGCTTCAATCAATTTGAGATACTTTTGGATGATTTGGACATGATGCACGAAAAATGCTAACATCGGGCCCATGACTTGAGTGGGATTTGTGCCACAAACGCTAAAATGTTAGCATGTGGAAACCGTGCTAGGGAAACATAACCAAAGCATGGATTGCTGCCAGACCATGTCCATAGACTACTTACAGAGGAAGGAAACCAATGCCATTTTGTAATTTGGGTGAACTATTCCTTTAATTGGGTCTGTATCCTGATTAGCTAGTATATTGAGTGGCTGTTTTAACACAGGTGTGGTCCCGCTGACCTAATTATTGAAGGAATTGCCTTTAACAGCAGGTGTCATTGTTTGAGAGATTATTGTGTGTGTAAGGTGAGACAGTTTTAGCCATACATTGTGTACCTTTTTACTTGGTTTATCCTGCCCTTTTACAATAAGTTGAGCATTTTTGCACATGTTACTTCTCAGATGGTTTTTAAAGCCTTTTAAGTGGTAGATCATTTGGATATCTTTATTTCACCTTACCCCTGATCTGCTGAAGGATGGACCATCGTAATATGGTGGAGCGGTTGGCGGAACGACTGTTATGTGACTGGAAAGTGAAACACACACACAGAGAATGCTATTTCCATATTTCTATTAAACATGACCTATAATTCATCACAGTATAAGTTAAATAGTTTTTCTTCCCCCCCAAAATGTAATTAAGTAGTTAAATAAGAGGTTTTTCTGTGTTTGAATGTTGTGGGTGTATACTGGTTGCTAACAATAGTAATAACAAGTAAACAGCTGATTGGCCAGGCCAGCTAATGAGACGTCTCGGCCAAAAACGTGACATCACGTTATATGAGGAAACATTTTTGAAACAGTCAGATAGTTTGAAGTGGGGTTTTTTAAGTGTTTTTTTTCCTCTCACAAATGTATGCTTTGACCACACAAGTATAGGATAAGTCAACCATTATTTGGGCATGACTTAACAGAATGAGCTTTTAAAAGAGATATTTTCACTGAACAGTGTTTTGCCCACCAATTTCTGATGAAATTACATGTTTTTAAATATTGATAAAGTACATTCCTGCATCCATCTTTGTCTAATATCTCTATCAGACACTATGGTCACATAATACAGTAGTATACGATACATTTATAAATTATGACTGCCCATTGACTCACCTCAACCTCTGGTAAGACTTTAGTAGCTTCTCCCCAACAGTCTCATGCCTTTCTGTAAATGAAAAGAGTATTGCTATAGCTGCCAACACCAGTACACATACACTATTAAATATTACTGTTATGGACTCTATCCCACTCTCCCGGGCAATGTCCTAGCAGACAGCAACAATGCATTATTCAGTCAAAGCAGTTCTCTAAACCATACACACAAAAGATTATGTAGAAGACCACTTTTCAATACCATGCAAAACAACTGAAACACATCTAGCTGTATGATGTATTACTTGACTAGTCCTGTACTGTATAGCTGTGTTTTTAGACATACAAGGCATTTTTACATTTTTGTAATTTCATGAGTGCATATGGGTTCTTACTTTTTCATACTGGCATTTTACTTATGAGAGAATTAGTCATGTGAGGGGTAAAGGAAACAAACCCGAGTCAGGTGGAAATTTCTTGTCCCTTTCTTCCAAAAACCACTCCCCGGACCTGATCTTAACCTTCCTAAGAAGTGTGAAGAAATGGATTTGAGATAAATTATCCTTTGTTTACCAGGGCTGTTAAATTCTGGTCTTGGAAGGCCGAAACACTTCTGGTTTTTGTTTCTACTTGCTAGTAAATTACACTCACCTGTTGTCCCAGGTTGGAATTAGTCCCTTATAAGAAGGACAGGATGAAACCCAGAAGTGTTTTAGCCCTCCAGGACCGATATTGAACAGCCCTGGTTTAGATTACAAAGGAAATATTGTACATTTGTCAGTTCATTCTGTCAACATGTTAACACGCCTTGAAATATTGAATAAAGGATAGAGGATACCAATAATAAAGAGGTTAGAGCATACAGTTAGAGGTTAGAGGTTAGAGCATACAGTTAGAGGTTAGAGGTTAGAGCATACAGTTAGAGGTTAGAGGTTAGAGCATACAGTTAGAGGTTAGAGGTTAGAGCATACATTCTATGTTACGGCACTGACATGACAATATGTTATTGCACTAACATAAAAGTATATGTTATAACAATTACATAACATTCTATGTTACAGTGCTGACATGTGAGTCTATGTTACAGTTTTGGTATTGACATAACTTTCTATGTTACGGTTCTGACATCTAAGTCTATGTTACGGCACTGACATGCCTCCCACCTGTAGGCGTGGCAGACGGTACACTTCCAGTCCAGGGCGGACACGCCCACGCGACACTTGTTGCAGACGCGGTGGCTGCAGCCTCGGCACACGGCGCCCGAGTTCCAGAACATTCCCAGCGGCCTCTGACAGCGGGCGCAAGTCCTTTCGCTGTACTGCCGGGCAAAACTCTTGGCACCTTTCCTTCGGATCTCCTGTAGCTCCGTCTTCAGCCTCCTGTAACAGTAGATGGTCGCAGGCGGGGGATACAGCACAGGAGGTTGATGGCAACTTAATTGGGGAGGACAAGCTCGTGGTAATGGCTGGAGTGGAATCAGTGGAATGGTATTAAACACATGGTTTCTATGTGTCTGATGCCATTCCATTTGCTCCTATCTGGCCATTATTATGAGCCATCCTCCCCTCAGCAGCCTGAGGTACAGTAATGATGGCAGTGCTTTAACTGTACTGATCATCTCTTCGCATCCACTTTTCCTGTCAGTCAGCCACTGGCAATTCATTCTAATTAATGCATTATAGTATTAATGATACATTTTACACCAATGATTGTAAATACTATTTTGAGGGGCATCAGTTAAGCGTTATCATTGTCTCCACTGATGCTGAAGTACCCTCTGAGTGTTGTTGTTATACAGTGTGTCCATGCAGTAAATGTGAAAAGCTTGGCTGAAGTAAATTATGTTGTCTACCTTATCCTGTCGTCATCCGTGCTGCGTAAAAGTTTGTCTCTCTGAAGAACCTCCAGAACCTTCTCTCTCTCCAGAGCCTTGAGCACACCCAGATCCATCTGTAAAAATGTGGGTTTCTTTCTTCTCTCGTCCCCACTTTACCTCTCTAGTCTCTCCTTTTCTCTCTCTCTCGCTTATTCTTCTTCTGTCTCCTCCCTTTGTTCCACCCTCTTTCTCTTTTTATTGGGTGCCGGATGTTGCTTCAAGCTGGACGACGTCTTCACTTGTTACCAGACTGAGGGCAGAATGAAAGTCATGTTGATTTCGCTGCACAGTCAGAGACATCCCATGTCCCCGTCACGATATTCACAGAAGCTCTCTCCGCTTCGCATCACAGACCTTGATATGTTTTTGCTCTGGTGACCAGCACTTCCTCTTACGCTCTGCTCTCTAACCCATTCATAGTGCTGCATCCAAGAAGCAAACTCTGACCTATAGTCGCAGGGATCCTCTTCACAAAGTCCGATGACTGATGTTCACTTTCTTCACTAGGACAAGAAAAGAGCAACCAGTCATTTAGTCATTGTAGCCATCACAGTAACGTCCCACTCACTAAGGCAGAACAGGGAAAGACCAACAGAATGACAATGCCGCATGCTGTGCACAGGAGGTTGGTGGCCCCTTAATTGGGGAGGACGGGCTCGTGGTAATGGCTGGAGCGGAATAGGTAGAATGGTATCAAATATCTGGTTTCCATATGTTTGATGCCATTGCATTAACTCAATTGCAGCCATTATTATGTGCTGTCCTCTCCTCAGCAGCCTCCCTGGTGATGTGTATAATGCTACAGTATCAGAGCCATCTGATATCCCATTGAACGTATATCGCCCTTCCTCCCGACTCCTGTATTGTACACTTGCCCTTAATGTCACAGTGCTTTGCTCAGAATAGTAAATCCCATTTGGTCCTGCCACAGCTCCCACATGCACCAATCCTCTCACAGCAAGCTGACTACTCTGCCACAGTAATGTAGTGATGCTCCAGTGAAGGCATCACACACACACACGTTATCCAAATGCCAACCGCTGCATTATTAATGTCTCTGTTTTTCTTTTTTTAGTTTGGGAGGCGGGATGTGAAGTATGGTGAGAAAGAGCGTCATCAGAGTGTATTTTGGTTTGGGAGAGGAGATGTAATCTGAAGCATGGTGAGAAAGGGGGAAAGAGCCTCATTAGTGACTGGATGCCATCATGTGTTGTCTCTGCCTTTCTCCATGACAGCAGAGGGCCACTGTAAACAATCGGTGTCAAAATTAATGTGATCAATCCCCCATTGCGAAGCAGCAGCATCTTTATGGGTCTGTCCCAAATGACACCCTATTTCCCACAGCCCTATGGGTACTGGTCAAAAGTAGTGCACTAGATAGGGAATAAGGTGTCATTTGGGATGCATTTTCTGCATTTCTGATAAAGAGAGTGGACAGGAGACACTGAGCAGAAAGAGTGCAACAAGTGTAACAAGTTTTCTTCTATTAAATTAACTGCTATCTTTTGATAATATACTGTAGTTATACAATACAATATTATAATATATTAATATTCCATGTATAACTAAAAGTAGCTCTTCCACTTGTTTCTCAACTGTGTGCGGGGGTTGAAATTTATGCTTATAAAAAATATTAGGTATTTTCTGGAGCTGTTTTTCAAATGCAGCATCAGACATTAGCCTAACTTCAATACCATTTACAGCACTACATTTCAATGGCAAACGTCAGTCCGTTTCTGATCGTCATATTAAACCGTTAAACTGTCATGGTGAAATGCACTAATTTAAATATTACCTGCGCTAGCAGACCACCATGACAGCATAAGTAAAGATAATGGGGATGAGGGCTATGCTTGGTTAATGAGGATGATGAATTCCCAGACGTGACGGTGACCTGATTCAATCCACCACAGTAATGACAGTAGGACACCTCACTGTGCGCACACACACACTCGCTTAGGTCCTTCTGGGGGTCCTAAGCAAGATTTGGTTGGGGGGGCCCCCCCCACCTCATGGATGGCATAGCATTTTAGTGGCCCTTCTCTTGACGGCAGAGAGAAAATGTAAGTTTGAAAGTTTATTTCTTGCAATTTTACCATGGGGCGGAGAGAACATTTTGACATTTTAAACAGTCAAAATTATTACTTTTTGGCTGAAAGACAATGTCCATAATTTACACAACAATTTAAGTCAATAAATCATTGTATTATATATTTCAGGTTGATGTGGAAATCCAATGTGGTAACTTCAGATTTTTTCAGTGCGTTTGCCCTAATTATTTATTTTACCAGTAAATTGACTGAGACAACCTGGGGAATAGTTACTGGGGAGAGGAGGGAATGAGCCAATTGGAAGCTGGGGATGATTAGGTAGCCAGCATGGTATTTGGGCCAGGACACCAGGGTTAACACCCCTACTCTTAAAATAAGTGCCATGGAATCTTAAGCAACCACAGGGAGTGAGGACACCTGTTTTTAACATCCCATCTGAAAGACAGCACCCTACACAGGGAAATGACCCCAATCACTGCCCTGGAGAATTGGGATATTTTTTTTTTAGACCAGAGGAAAGAGTTCCTCCTACTGGCCCACCAAAACACCACTTCTAGCAGCATCTGGTCTCCCATCCAGGACCAACCCTGCTTAGCTTCAGAGGCAAGCCAGCAGTCGGATGCAGTGTGGTATGCTACAGGCCTTGTGATATGACAAGCTAATAATTTCCAGTCTACGTATCTTTTCAGGGCTGGGTTTTATTTGAATGTTACCACCAACCAGCATGGCATTTATCAATCAGAAACACTTGCAAAGTTATTCCTCTTTGCGAGTCGCGAGTGAGCTGAGCAATATAATCGATGATATTCAGCTGAGCCAAACAGCTTTTCGCCTGAGCTATGGAGCAAATGTCTTGTTTTGCACCTCCACTTTTCTTTACCAGCAAATTATCATAATCCATTAGATAATTTGTCAAGTTTCACTTATTTTTGAGCCAGTCTGTATTTTGTAAATGGTGAAATGGATTGCATTTTGGAATCCCGCTTCCCCCGTCGCTCCGAGTTGAATGGTTTGACCATGCTCTACTGCTTTAATAGCCTTATACGAACCACCCTGATCTCGCCAGCTCACATTCTGGCTGTTTCAAGCTCAAAGTAGACGGCCCTAAACCCTCAGCCTTTTGGGGAATTCCCTCGGTTATATTTGTCGTCAGTCCAAATAATTAGTCAAGCAAAGGATGTTTGCAACGTCAGCCCTCGTTTTTAATTGAGTTTGCGAGTGTACAAGGATGTTCACTTCGAAGCCTGAAACGCCCAATAATTCAATTCGCAATGATTGTACATCCGCCAAAGCATGGAACCTCCTTGTCAATATGGAGTCAACATGCAAATGTAAGTAAAAACGAATTTGAATAAGTTAGAAATTGTGCTACTAATCTATATACATGTACTTTCTGTATTGATTTGTTGTTAATAAAAATAAAGTGTCCACTTTTAATTTGAGGGTGTGTATTTTAAGTGTTTAATGCAGACTGTGTTTCGTGTAGAGAACAGAATGTGAGCTCGCGAGATCAGGATGGTTCGTACGAGGCTACTGCTTTGATTAGTGCATCTAGAAATCACAAGTGTCTATCCGAAAATGAAAAGGCATCCGCACATTTATTTTTTACGGATGTATCTATTTTGTGCTGTTGCATTTCTATTGTTGTTTCGTGTCAGATGCGTTCAGGTTGTTGATACATAACAGTATAATTTGCGGCGTGCATCATGATCAAAGTCATTGTACTTTGTATAATTTGACTTCCCCCTAGTTGTGAGAACCATGTCATGTGCACGGGCCAGTGTAGTGAACTATATGTAATTACATTTCTAGTTTAATAAAAATTTACAGTAGCTTGGTGGTAGCCTAACTAAATTAAAATATTGGTAGTGTCAGTTGTTCATTTCTTTTTGACATGTGGTATAGCTAACTACTGGAACTACACAATCCTTTTTTTGCTAAATGAAAACCAAATATGGGTGAAGTTGGCAAGAATTTACAGACTTGTTTCACATAAAACCTGCCTAATTTTAGCTTGAAACACTTTGTGTGCCTAATTATTTTTGTGTTTAGGCTAAATGAAACATTCTGTTGACATCGGACTCCAGAGTGATCCGTTTTTTCAATTTATGGTCTATGACATTTCAGATTTAGATATGATAATTATCTAGTAGTTTGGATGTAGTGAACTACTTTTTCTAACTTTAGCTTTAATGTAACTGAAGTTCCAGTGTGAAGTAATTGGTAGCTAAGTAAACTATATTTTCAGTGTAGCTTCCCCAAGACTGGCACGGGCTGATTTGACATTGCTGTAGCTAAGCCGAATAGCCTGCAGCAGAATACTAAAGGTTGCACCGTGTCCATCATAATGTAGTCCAAACCGTTCAATAGTTAGGCTAGCCATATTACTGGAGCTTCATGCTATTCTTTCTATGGCTCATTCACTGCCGGAATATATAGAATATGCCAAAACTTTAGAGATTACAATAGATGGCAAAGTCAAAGATACTTCCTATCCATCTGTGGCAAAGTTTTCCCTAACTACTTCTGACAAATCCAGAACCAGCCATAGCCTAGCCATCTGACTAATTTTTTGATTACAGTGTAGCAACAACATATAACTTTATCTATCTAGCTACACTGACAGTTTCTTGTTTTTATTTCTCCACTCCATGTGGAAATCACCACAACATTCCCATCCCCAATTAGTGAATACGCATTATCAGCCTGTGTCATTCTTCGGAGGTGAAACAAACGAGAATTTCCGCAATAGGACAGGAAAGCAAAATTCCTTCAATTCTACACAATTTGTCATGACTTATGCCATGTTAATATGATATGAGTGAGAATGACTAACAAGATCAATGTGGCCACATGGTGGTCAGGCCCCCTAGTGCGCTATGTGCCGGGTTGGTATTCGGCCATGATTAACACAAGTTTAGATAGCTGACCAATCGTCAGCTAATTGAGTGACTGACATAATAAGAGAAACTGCTGATGCACAACCAAGTTTTGAAATTGAATTTTACTATTCTTACTCTCAATAGTAAATTGAGACCCTGACTGAGTTAATTACAAAAAAAGTGGGCACCATGAGAGTATAGTGCGTTCTCACAGCAGCCGGGGGTCCTAAGTGACCGCTTATGCCTGGAGCCGGCCCGGTGTATGTGTGTGGGACCACATACGTGTCTGTCTGCTGTGAGAACTCATGGGGCCCACAGACACGTTACCCAAGCATATAAACGTTTCCTGGAAGAAGTTACCTCGCTGCTAACCAATACTTACTTACCTTACTCAACTCGTCCGAAGAGATGTACATAGCAACAGGAGACACCACCATTTCTTCAGTGGTGTAAAGTAATGAAGTAAAAATACTTGAAAGTACTACTTTAGTAGTTTTTTAGGGTATCTGTATTTTACTTTACTATATTTTTTACAACTTTTACTTTTACTTCACTACATTCCTAATAAAAATTACTATTTTTACTCCATACATTTTCCCGACACTCAACAAATTACTATTTACATTTTGAATCCTAGCAGGACAAGAAATGGGCTAATTCACAAACTTCTCAAGAGAACATTCCTGGTCATCCCTAATAACTCTGATCTGGCGGACTCACTAAACACGTGCTTAGTTTGTAAATGTTGTCTGAGTGTTTGAGTCTTTTTCCACCATTGCATTTCTGTATCCTCACAGTTCAACACAGATACCAAATAAAGCTCCTCTGAAATAGGTTGCATTTCTCACCAGGGTTGAGATCAATTTAATTTAAATTCAGTCAATCTAGGAAATGATACGCAATGAGTTTCTCCCTGAATTGACTCAATTGAAATGGAATTGACATGTGGTGACTCCAACAGTGTTTCTCACAGAAGAGATCTAGCGCCCATCGGCTGCCGAGCTATGACTATGCAGACAACTAAAAGAGAGCACAGATGAAACAACCACAGAATAGAAACCTATGCATTGCTTTGCAGCAGATTCAGAATGAGAGCAATTTCAAACACCTACAGTACCACTCACAGTCATAAAGATAAATCCTAAATGCTCTGTAGAGGCTGTAGATCACTTCTAAAAGTAATTTACCTCCTCCGTATACTGCTGAGCATTGCAGTAACGGAATATGCAATAGTCCTATACTGTGGATGGCAACTGGATGGACTAAATCCTAATAATCATCCAGCAATGCCAGGGTTAGGTAGAGGCCACCAAGCTGACAAGGCCTTGAGGCATTGACCTCATGGAATACCTAGTTTCTTATCTTATCCTTAAAATCGCCTCATGTGCAAACCAATCAAACAAAGAAAAAACAATTGTGGCACTTACTGAAGAACAGCTACTGTATCAGCTGCATGAGCCGTTTCTTCTCAAAGCCCCCCACCAAAAAAAGTTAAACAGTCAGATGAAGACCGGATCTTACCTCTTTAGCTGAGACCTCAGTGCAGTGCTGTTTGTATGACTCGTGGTCACCCTGAGAGAGGCAGATTCTTATGTGCAGCCAAGGTAACAAGGAAAACACTTAACTTTGTTTCCTTCCTTCCTGCTGTCACACAACTGCTGCTTGACAGAGCTGAGGTGAATGAGGTTGGTAGAAGTGGCCCCGGGTGCAGTGTCTTCTTCCTTTGGTTTTCTTTGTTGAGGGCCCGGTTTAGGGTGTGTGTGGCAGGGGAGGAAGTCTTTTTGTAAAATTAGCCATTGTTAATGGAACCCCATTGTGAGAGGTTTTGTTGTTGTCTTGTAGGCTCTGCCTTAATTTGTGCTGACACCTGGAGTTGCAAGGAAAACGGTCAAGGAACAAAGGACAATTTTTTATTGAAGGACTAGGCAGCCCTTTATCTCTTTGGTACAGTATCCAGAGCACTGAATGTGGTAGAATACTACTATAGTATCCATGTCTGGTTTCTATCTGAATATAATGCGATGCTACTGGCGGCAGAGAAGTCAGGCGCAGGACAGCAGAAACTGATTTACAACGGTTGTGTTTGATAACCATAAACCACCGTCAACAGAATAATTAAATAAATGGGTCAAACAAAACCCGGTAACATACCGTTGCACAAGCACAACAACAAACAATTACGGACATGGGGGGAACCTACTTATTAGGGTGAGGCACATGGGCTATTAACATATTACTAAACAACATACACTTAGCATTACTTTCTTAGCTACAGTATACATATCTCCCTGGCATATTATATAATTTATGCAGCAGCATAAATTCACATTTACATTACATTTTACATTTAAGTCATTTAGCAGACGCTCTTATCCAGAGCGACTTACAAATTGGTGGATTCACCTTCTGACATCCAGTGGAACAGCCACTTTACAATAGTGCATTAAGGGGGGGGGTGGTGAGAAGGATTACTTATCCTATCCTAGGTATTCCTTGAAGAGGTGGGGTTTCAGGTGTCTCCGGAAGGTGGTGATTGACTCCGCTGTCCTGGCGTCGTGAGGGAGTTTGTTCCACCATTGGGGGGCCAGAGCAGCGAACAGTTTTGACTGGGCTGAGCGGGAACTGTACTTCCTCAATGGTAGGGAGGCGAGCAGGCCAGAGGTGGATGAACGCAGTGCCCTTGCTTGGGTGTAGGGCCTGATCAGAGCCTGGAGGTACTGCGGTGCCGTTCCCCTCACAGCTCCGTAGGCAAGCACCATGGTCTTGTAGCGGATGCGAGCTTCAACTGGAAGCCAGTGGAGAGAGCGGAGGAGCGGGGTGACGTGAGAGAACTTGGGAAGGTTGAACACCAGACGGGCTGCGGCGTTCTGGATGAGTTGTAGGGGTTTAATGGCACAGGCAGGGAGCCCAGCCAACAGCGAGTTGCAGTAATCCAGACGGGAGATGACAAGTGCCTGGATTAGGACCTGCGCCGCTTCCTGTGTGAGGCAGGGTCGTACTCTGCGGATGTTGTAGAGCATGAACCTACAGGAACGGGCCACCGCCATGATGTTGGTTGAGAACGACAGGGTGTTGTCCAGGATCACGCCAAGGTTCTTAGCGCTCTGGGAGGAGGACACAATGGAGTTGTCAACCGTGATGGCGAGATCATGGAACGGGCAGTCCTTCCCCGGGAGGAAGAGCAGCTCCGTCTTGCCGAGGTTCAGCTTGAGGTGGTGATCCGTCATCCACACTGATATGTCTGCCAGACATGCAGAGATGCGATTCGCCACCTGGTCATCAGAAGGGGAAAGGAGAAGATTAATTGTGTGTCGTCTGCATAGCAATGATAGGAGAGACCATGTGAGGTTATGACAGAGCCAAGTGACTTGGTGTATAGCGAGAATAGGAGAGGGCCTAGAACAGAGCCCTGGGGGACACCAGTGGTGAGAGCGCGTGGCGAGGAGACAGATTCTCGCCACGCCACCTGGTAGGAGCGACCTGTCAGGTAGGACGCAATCCAAGCGTGGGCCGCGCCGGAGATGCCCAACTCGGAGAGGGTGGAGAGGAGGATCTGATGGTTCACAGTATCGAAGGCAGCCGATAGGTCTAGAAGGATGAGAGCAGAGGAGAGAGAGTTAGCTTTAGCAGTGCGGAGCGCCTCCGTGATGCAGAGAAGAGCAGTCTCAGTTGAATGACTAGTCTTGAAACCTGACTGATTTGGATCAAGAAGGTCATTCTGAGAGAGATAGCGGGAGAGCTGGCCAAGGACGGCACGTTCAAGAGTTTTGGAGAGAAAAGAAAGAAGGGATACTGGTCTGTAGTTGTTGACATCGGAGGGATCGAGTGTAGGTTTTTTCAGAAGGGGTGCAACTCTCGCTCTCTTGAAGACGGAAGGGACGTAGCCAGCGGTCAGGGATGAGTTGATGAGCGAGGTGAGGTAAGGGAGAAGGTCCCCGGAAATGGTCTGGAGAAGAGAGGAGGGGATAGGGTCGAGCGGGCAGGTTGTTGGGCGGCCGGCCGTCACAAGAAGCGAGATCTCATCTGGAGAGAGAGGGGAGAAAGAGGTCAGAGCACAGGGTAGGGCAGTGTGAGCAGAACCAGCGGTGTCGTTTGACTTATCAAACGAGGATCGGATGTCGTCGACCTTCTTTTCAAAATGGTTGACGAAGTCATCTGCAGAGAGGGAGGAGGGGGGAGGGGGAGGAGGATTCAGGAGGGAGGAGAAGGTGGCAAAGAGCTTCCTAGGGTTAGAGGCAGATGCTTGGAATTTAGAGTGGTAGAAAGTGGCTTTAGCAGCAGAGACAAAGGAGGAAAATGTAGAGAGGAGGGAGTGAAAGGATGCCAGGTCCGCAGGGAGGCGAGTTTTCCTCCATTTCCGCTCGGCTGCCCGGAGCTCTGTTCTGTGAGCTCGCAATGAGTCATCGAGCCACGGAGCGGGAGGGGAGGACCGAGCCGGCCTGGAGGATAGGGGACATAGAGAGTCAAAGGATGCAGAAAGGGAAGAGAGGAGGGTTGAGGAGGCAGAATCAGGAGAAAGGTTGGAGAAGGTATGAGCAGAGGGAAGAGATGATAGGATGGAAGAGGAAAGAGTAGCGGGGGAGAGAGAGCGAAGGTTGGGACGGCGCGATACCATCCGAGTAGGGGCAGTGTGGGAAGTGTTGGATGAGAGCGAGAGGGAAAAGGATACAAGGTAGTGGTCGGAGACTTGGAGGGGAGTTGCAGTGAGGTTAGTGGAAGAACAGCATCTAGTAAAGATGAGGTCGAGCGTATTGCCTGCCTTGTGAGTAGGGGGGGAAGGTGAGAGGGTGAGGTCAAAAGAGGAGAGGAGTAGAAAGAAGGAGGCAGAGAGGAATGAGTCAAAGGTAGACGTGGGGAGGTTAAAGTCGCCCAGGACTGTGAGAGGTGAGCCGTCCTCAGGAAAGGAGCTTATCAAGGCATCAAGCTCATTGATGAACTCTCCGAGGGAACCTGGAGGGCGATAAATGATAAGGATGTTAAGCTTGAAAGGGCTGGTAACTGTGACAGCATGGAATTCAAAGGAGGCGATAGATAGATGGGTAAGGGGAGAGAGAGAAATGACCACTTGGGAGAGATGAGGATCCCGGTGCCACCACCCCGCTGACCAGAAGCTCTCGGGGTGTGCGAGAACACGTGGGCGGACGAAGAGAGAGCAGTAGGAGTAGCAGTGTTATCTGTGGTGATCCATGTTTCCGTCAGTGCCAGGAAGTCGAGGGACTGGAGGGAGGCATAGGCTGAGATGAACTCTGCCTTGTTGGCCGCAGATCGGCAGTTCCAGAGGCTACCGGAGACCAGGAACTCCACGTGGGTCGTGCGCGCTGGGACCACCAGATTAGGGTGGCCGCGGCCACGCGGTGTGGAGCGTTTGTATGGTCTGTGCAGAGAGGAGAGAACAGGGATAGATAGACACATAGTTAACAGGGTACAGAAGAGGCTACGCTAATGCAAAGGAGATTGGAATGACAAGTGGACTACACGTCTCGAATGTTCAGAAAGTTAAGCTTACGTAGCAAGAATCTTATTGACTAAAATGATTGAAATGATACAGTACTGCTGGAGTAGGCTAGCTGGTAGTGGCTGCGATGTTGACACTACACTAATCAAGTCGTTCCGTCGAGTGTAATAGTTTCTACAGTGCTGCTATTCGGGGGCTAGCTGGCTAGCTAGCAGGTTAATTGTGTTACGTTACTTTAAAAGAACGACAATAGCTGGCTAGCTAACCTAGAAAATCGCTCTAGGCTACACAATTGTCTTAGATACAAAGACGGCTATGTAGCTAGCTAGCTACGATCAAACAAAACAAACCGTTGTACTGTAATAGTTACTACAGTGCTGCTATTCGGGGGCTAGCTGGCTAGCTACGTTAGAAGAACGACAATAGCTGGCCAGCTAACCTAGAAAATCGCTCTAGACTACACAATTGTCTTAGATACAAAGACGGCTATGTAGCTGGCTAGCTACGATCAATTCACCTTGTTATGCTGTGCTCACTTGAACAGGAAGGTGGCACAGTGGTCGTTAGTGGGCAAATCTTGACTTCAAACGTTGTCATCAAAATCTGGCATTCTCCAGATTTAAGGTGCTTTCAAGACAACTGGGAACTCTGGAAAAAACAATGTCTAGGCCCAAGTTCCTGACTTGGAATTCCGAGTTAGATGCCTGTTCAAAATGTATTTTCCCAGTCAGAGCTAGTTCCCAGTTGTCTTGAACTCACTGAAGTCAGAGATTTCCCAGTGCCGAGTTTCCAGTTGTTTTGAACATGGCAGAAGTCATGCTGGATTGACAGCATGGCCAATGTAGACTGTTTATAATTTTAAGTTTGGAAAAGAGACCCTTAAACCCAGACTTGGACCACATACCCACTCCACTGAATAGCCGGCTAGAGATTGCTTTGCAAAGCTTGCATTTAGCCACTGATCCCTTCCAAACCACTCATTGTTGAATTTGCGATTTCCAACTTGTTGTGTAATGTTTATGTCCAATGGCGAATGAGCACCAATACGTTTTATCTATAATTTCTCTCCATAATTTCTCTTCATATGACAAGGATTGAAATGGATTTACAATTAGATTGTCGACTTGATTCATGATGATGACTGCTAGCTAAGATTTTAAGTCTGATGTTGGCATGATCAGTCATTTTATCTGTGGTCAATAACCTTAAGCCTTCTTGGATGGACACTTCTAATGTAACTCAATGGCAGCACCAAAGGGGCTTGAATTTTCTAGTTCTCCCTGTAGATTTTGCAGTGACATAGTGTCCCTATGAGTGACAGAACACTGAGCCAATTACCAACCCCATATTTTCCACCACCACAGAAAGCACTGAGCTAGGCTGAAACACCTGCATTTCGGAGCTGCCTTACTCAAGAAAGCAAAAAATAGACTATGTTTGTATGCTGCTTTATTAACTCAATGATTATACACTGCTCAAAAAAGGGAACACTTAAACAACACAATGTAACTCCAAGTCAATCACACTTCTGTGAAATCAAACTGTCTACTTAGGAAGCAACACTGATTGACAATAAATTTCACATGCAGTTGTGCAAATGGAATAGACAACAGGTGGAAATTATAGGCAATTAGCAAGACACGTCCAATAAAGGAGTGGTTCTGCAGGTGGTGACCACAGACCACTTCTCAGTTCCTATGCTTTCTGTCTGATGTTTTGGTCACTTTTGAATGCTGACGGTGCTTTCACTCTAGTGGTAGCATGAGACGGAGTCTACAACCCACCCAAGTGGCTCAGGTAGTGCAGCTCATCCAGGATGGCACATCAATGCGAACTGTGGCAAGAAGGTTTGCTGTGTCTGTCAGCGTAGTGTCCAGAGCATGGAGGCGCTACCAGAAGACAGGCCAGTACATCAGGAGACGTGGAGGAGGCCATAGGAGGGCAACAAACCAGCAGCAGGACCGCTACCTCTGCCTTTGTGCAAGGAGGAGCAGAAGGAGCACTGCCAGAGCCCTGCAAAATGACCTCCAGCAGGCCACAAATGTGCATGTGTCTGCTCAAACGGTCAGAAACAGACTCCATGAGGGTGGTATGAGGGCCGAGGTCCACAGGTGGGGGTTGTGCTTACAGCCCAACACTGTGCAGGACATTTGGCATTTGCCAGAGAACACCAAGATTGGCAAATTCGTCACTGGTGCCCTGTGCTCTTCACAGATGAAAGCAGGTTCACACTGAGCACGTGACAGACGTGACAGAGTCTGGAGACGCTGTGGAGAACGTTCTGCTGCCTGCTACATCCTCCAGCATGACCGGTTTGGCAGTGGGTCAGTCATGGTGTGGGGTGGCAGTTTCTTTGGGAGGCCGCACAGCCCTCCATGTGCTCACCATAGGTAGCCTGACTGCCATTAGGTACCGAGATGAGATCCTCAGACCCCTTGTGAGACCATATGCTGGTGCGGTTGGCCCTGGGTTCCTCCTAATGCAAGACAATGCTAGACTTCATGTGGCTGGAGTGTGTCAGCAGTTCCTGCAAGAGGAAGGCATTGATGCTATGGACTGGCCCGCCCGTTCCCCAGACCTGAATCCAATTGAGCACATCTGGGACATCATGTCTTGCTCCATCTACCAACGCCACGTTGCACCACAGACTGTCCAGGAGTTGGCGGATGCTTTAGTCCAGGTCTGGGAGGAGATCCCTCAGGAGACCATCCGCCACCTCATCAGGAGCATGCCCAGGTGTTGTAGGGAGGTCATACAGGCACGTGGAGGCCACACACACTACTGGGCCTCAGTTTGACTTGTTTTAAGGACATTACATCAAAGTTGGATCAGCCTGTAGTGTGGTTTTTCACTTTAATTTTGAGTGTGACTCCAAATCCAGACCTCCACGGGTTGATACATTTGATTTCCATTGATAATTTTGGTGATTTTGTTTTTTGTCAGCACATTCAACTATTTAAAGAAAAAAGTATTTAATAAGAATATTTCATTCATTCAGATCTAGGATGTGTTATTTTAGTGTTCGCTTTATTTTTTTGAGCAGTGTATGTGTTGTGTATATATATATATATATATATATATATTGTTTTACGTTGTTAGCAAACTGATATGTGACACATATTAATGCCAAAATAACATATAAAACAGGTGGCCAACGTTTCCCAGGAATTCAGTCTTATTTACTTTGGTTTGCTCACCCACACAAGTCTTTAAATGCCGTGACACCCTGTGGAGATTGGATCAGGGAGTGTTTTGGTCACTGTAAATTTGGTATTGTTTGATTGGTCAATGGTGGTTGGTTTGGTGTTGAAAGGTTACACCTTCAGATGTTATAAATGGAATTAAATGCTTTTGTTTTCTCTCTAATCCTGCATTCAGTCCACAGAGGAAGGTTGTTTGATCAGTTCTCATTTCATAGACTTCTAGGCCTCTGCCCTAGTAAACATCTCTTTGTTCGTGCTTTGTCCTATGAGTTAACCTTAGGATCTATATGCTTGGAATAATGCCCTGTAATGCTTGTTATTGCTTTGTAACTTAAGCTTAATGCATTTTATGTGAATCCATTCATTGTACAATGTTAATTGTCTATATCAAAGGAAGATGTTTCATTCTCAGACCAATTATTGTTAGTAAATGTATCTTTATGGAGTCAGAGAACCATTTTAATAGGCTAATTGCTAGGTCTTATTACAGGTTGCCTGGAAGGTATTTATAATATCATGCATGACAAATATTAGTGTCCACCACAGTCTTGCTGTGTTAAACAAGGCTTTATGAGTCCCCAAGGTCGTTCCTGCCCATCCTTTGCAGATATTTTTGTACACTGTTGCTATAGCTGTCATTACTTATGGGCAGATGTGTGAGGAAAATGCAAACTTTGAATTGTTTTACATAATGGGAAAATAATGTAGGTATTCAATGTTTTAGTTTAACTCATGTCAAAATGCTCTTGACTTGTCAGTTGCTTGTTGTGGATAAATTGGTGCACACTGCTGAAAGACTGACAACTTACATAACGCCAGTAGAAGACCAACTAAAAGTGGGAGCTTTTCACTGAGCCAGTGTTGACCCCCTGTGGCAGTTGTTAATATGTATATTATTACTTTTTAGTTTTTATTTCACTCAGTGGTCATGCTGCTGCTCGCCCTATGATATTCCACCCCACACCCTCAAGCCTTCACTCTGCCTCCACCCCAATGGACATGTATATATTCATCACTGCTACAGTTATGATGTACATAGTTCTATTTCGATTATTTTCATTTCCACTTTCATTATTTTGTTTCACTAGTCCTGCATGCTGGAGCTCCAAGCCTTAGATGTTCACTGTACCCTGCAATCACACCTGCAACCCTGTACATGTGACTATTAAACAATCTGAATCTCTGAATGTTAGATAACTACTCAGTTTTTCACAATTCTTGACATTTAATCCAAGCAAAAATTCAATTTCAGGTCAGTTAGGATCACCATTTTATTTTAAGAATGTCAGAATAATAGTAGAGAGTGATTGATTTCAGCTTTTATTTCTTTCATCACATTCCCAGAGGGTCAGAAGATTACACACACTCAATCAGTATTTGGTAACATTGCCTTTAAATTGTTTAACTTGGGTCAAATGTTTCAGGGAGCCTTCTACAAGCTTCCCACAATAAATTGGGTGAATTTTGGCCCATTCCTCCTGACAGAGCTGGTTTAACTGAGTCAGGTTTGTAGGCTTCCTTGCTCGCACACGCTTTTTCAGTTCTGCCCACAAATTTTCTATAGGATTGAGGTCAGGGTTTTGTGATGGCCACTCCAATACCTTGACTTTGTTGTCCTTAAGCCATTTTGCCACAACTTTGGAAGTATGCTGGGGTCATTGTCCATTTAGAAGACCCATTTGCGACCAAGCTTTAACTTCCTGACTGATGTCTTGAGACGTTGCTTCAATATATCCACAACATTTTCCTACCTCATGATGCCAATAATTTTGGGAAGTGCACCAGTCCCTCCTGCAGCAAAGCACCCCTACAACATGATCCTGCCACCTCCGTGGTTCATGGTTGGGATGGTGTTCTTTGGCTTGCAAGCCTCCCCCTTTTTCCTCCAAACATAACAATGGCCATTATGGCCAAACAGTTCTATTTTTGTTTCATCACACCAGAGGACATTTCTCCAAAAAGTACCATCTTTGTCCCCATGTACAGTTGCAAACCGTAGTCTGGCTTTTTTATGTCGGTTTTGGAGCAGTGGTTTCTTCCTTGCTGAGCGGCCTTTCAGGTTATGTCGATATAGGACTCGTTTTACTGTGGATATAGATACGTTTGTACCTGTTTCCTCCAGCATCTTCACAAGGTCCTTTACTGCTGTTCTGGGATTGATTTGTACTTTTCGCAACAAAATACATTCATCTCTAGGAGACAGAACGCGTCTCCTTCCTGAGCGGTATGACATCTATGTGGTACCATGGTGTTTGTACAGATAAACGTGGTACCTTCAGGTGTTTGGAAATTGCCCCCAAGGATGAGACTTGAGTTCTACAATTGTTTTTCTGAAGTCTTGGCTGATTTCTTTTGATTTTCCCATGATGTCAAACAAAGAGGCACTGAGTTTGAAGGTAGGCCTTGAAATACATCCACAGGTACACTCCAATTGACTCAAATGATGTCAATTAGCATATCAGAAGCTTCTAAAGCCATGACATAATTTTCGGGAATTTCAAATCAAAATCAAATAACATTTTATTTGTCACATACACATGGTTAGCAGATGTTAATGCGAGTGTAGCGAAATGCTTGTGCTTCTAGTTCCGACAATGCAGTAATAACCAACAAGTAATCTAACTAACAATTCCAAAACTACTGTCTTACACTTGTGTGTATAAGGGGATAAAGATATATGAATGAGTGATGGTACAGAGCAGCATAGGCAAGATACAGTAGATGGTATCGAGTACAGTATATACCCTACATTATTCATCTCATATGAATACGTATGTAAACATTATATTAGGCAGCATTGCTTAAAGTGGCTGGAGTTGAGTCAGTGTGTTGGCAGCAGCCACTCAATGTTAGTGGTGGCTGTTTAACAGTCTGATGGCCTTGAGATAAACAGCTTCTTTCAGTCTCTCGGTCCCAGCTTTGATGCACCTGTTCTGACCTCGTCTTCTGGATGATAGCGGGGTGAACAGTCAGTGGCTCGGACGGTTGTTGTCCTTGATGATCTTTATGGCCTTCCTGTGACATCGGGTGGTGTAGGTGTCCTGGAGGGCAGGTAGTTTGCCGACCTCACTACCCTCTGGAGAGCCTTACGGTTGTGGGCGGAGCAGTTGCCGTACCAGGCGGTGATACAGCCCGCCAGGCTGCGCCTTCTTCACGATACTGTCTGTGTGGGTGGACCAATTCAGTTTGTCTGTGATGTGTATGCCGAGGAACTTAACTTACTACGCTCTCCACTACTGTTCCATCGATGTGGATAGGGGGGTGTTCCCTCTGCTGTTTCCTGAAGTCCACAATCATCTCCTTAGTTTTGTTGACGTTGAGTGTGAGGTTATTTTCCTGACACCACACTCCGAGGGCCCTCACCTCCTCCCTGTAGGCCATCTCGTCGTTGTTGGTAATCAAGCCTACCACTGTTGTGTCGTCCGCAAACTTGATGATTGAGTTGGAGGCGTGCGTGGCCACGCAGTCGTGGGTGAACAGGGAGTACAGGAGAGGGCTCAGAACGCACCCTTGTGGGGCCCCAGTGTTGAGGATCAGCGGGGTGGAGATGTTGCTGCCTACCATCACCACCTGGGGGCGGCCCGTCAGGAAGTCCAGTACCCAGTTGCACAGGGCGGGGTCGAGACCCAGGGTCTCGAGCTTGATGACGAGCTTGGAGGGTAATATGGTGTTAAATGCCGAGCTGTAGTCGTTGAACAGCATTCTCACATAGGTATTCTTCTTGTCCAGATGGGTTAGGGCAGTGTGCAGTGTGGTTGAGATTGCATTGTCTGTGGACCTATTTGGGCGGTAAGCAAATTGGAGTGGGTCTAGGGTGTTAGGTAGGGTGGAGGTGATATGGTCCTTGACTAGTCTCTCACTTCCGTCATCATGAAGTGCTTTGAGTGCTACGGGGCGGTAGTCGTTTAGCTCAGTTACCTTAGCTTTCTTGGGAACAGGAACAATGGTGGCCCTCTTGAAGCATGTGGGAACAGCAGACTGGGATAGGGATTGATTGAATATGTCCGTAAACACACCAGCCAGCTGGTCTGCTCTGAGGGCGCGGCTGGGGATGCCGTCTGGGCCTGCAGCCTTGCGAGGGTTAACACGTTTAAATGTTTTACTCACCTCGGCTGCAGTGAAGGAGAGTCCGCATGTTTTCGTTGCAGGCCGTGTCAGTGGCACTATATTGTCCTCAAAGCGGGCAAAAAAGTTATTTAGTCTGCCTGGGAGCAAGACATCCTGGTCCGTGACGGGGCTGGTTTTCTTTTTGTAGTCCGTGATTGACTGTAGACCCTGCCACATACCTCTTGTGTCTGAGCCGTTGAATTGAGATTCTACTTTGTCTCTATACTGACACTTAGCTAGTTTGATTGCCTTGCGGAGGGAATAGCTGCACTGTTTGTATTTGGTCATGTTTCCGGTCACCTTGCCCTGATTAAAAGCAGTGGTTGGGGCTTTCAGTGTCACGCGAATGCTGCCATCAATCCACGGTTTCTGGTTTGGGAATGTTTTAATCGTTGCTATGGGAACGACATCTTCAACGCAAGTTCTAATGAACTCGCACACCGAATCAGCGTATTTGTCAATGTTGTTGTCTGACGCAATACAAAACATATCCCAGTCCACGTGATGGAAGCAGTCTTGGAGTGTGGAATCAGATTGGTCGGACCAGCGTTGGACAGACCTCAGCGTGGGAGCTTCTTGTTTTAGTTTCTGTCTGTAGGCAGGGATCAACAAAATGGAGTCGTGGTCAGCTTTTCCGAAAGGAGGGCGGGGCAGGGCCTTATATGCGTCGCGGAAGTTAGAATAGCAATGATCCAAGGTTTTTAAGCTGTTTAAAGGCACAGTGAACTTAGTGTAAACTTCTGACCCAATGAATTATAAGTGAAATAATTTGTCTAAACAATTATTGGAAAAATTCCTTGTCGTGCACAAAGTAATGTTCTAACCGACTTGCCAAAACTATATAGTTTGTTAACAAAAGAAATTGTGGAGTGGTTGAAACACTTCGGTTGGAGTCATTAAACTCGTTTATGTAAACTTCTGACTTCAACTGTACATTGGATGTCATGTACTGCATATCTTGTTTCATACACTGTATACTTTGTCTTTTAGTCATGCTAATCTTGGTATTACTTTAAGTTCCGGTCACGACCAAAGTACACACATGTACTTGCAACCACAACACATGTATACCACATACTTATGTGCACACACCAATAGTCCTGTCAAGAATTTAATCCCAATTCCCCACATCAACTTCACAACCTTTAATTTACAGTGACAGAGCAATAAAAATAAACTCAATATATAAAAACATTGATATTAACAAAATAAAGACACTATCTAGTCAAACATACAATGACACCATTTGGCAAGTGCAACCATGAACATGTGTGTGGAATGTGTGGTTTTCCTGTTTTTGTTCTTGTAGACTAAACTTTTTTTTGAGCATCCATGCCATGTCTTTCAGCCAACTCTCCAAATCAGACATCTGAGTCAAAAACTTTGGCAGTGTTTCAGGCCTTCGGCCAGTGGCCGTTACTAGCTTTTGCATTCCAGAATGTCTGAGGTTTCCTGAGAATGTCCCAGCTATTATAATCACTTAGTCAAATAGAATTCCTATTTATATGCCGGTTTCCTCGTATTTTCTTCCATTCTCACTCTTTCCCCTTGTTTTTCTGGGATGAAAGAGGGGTGTTTGGTAGATGGATCTACAGTGCATTCGGAAAGTATTTAGACCCCTTGACTTGTCCATTTTGTTACGTTACAGCCTTATTCTAAAATAGATTTGTTTAAATCCCTCAATCTACACACAATACCCCATAATGACAAAGTAATAACAGGTTTTTAGACATTTTTGCAAATGTAAAAAAACAAACAACTGAAATCAGTTACATAAGTATTCAGACCCTTTACTCAGTACTTTGGTGAAGCACCTTTGGCAACGTTTACAGTCAAGTCTTCTTGGGTATGACACTACAAGCTTTGCACATCCGTATTTGGGGAGTTTCTCCCATTCTTCTCTGCAGATCCTCTCAAACTCTGTCAGGTTGGATGTGGAGCGTCACTGCACAGTTATTATCAGGTCTCTCCAGAGATGTTCGATTGGGTTCAAGTGGGACCTTTATATAGACAGGTGTGCGCCTTTCCAAATCATGTCCAATCAATTGAATTTACAACAGGTGGACTCCAATCAAGTTGTAGAAACATCTCAAGGATGATCAATGGAAACAGGATGCACCTGAGATCAAATTCAAGTCTCAAAGGGTCTGAATACTTATGTAAATGTCATCAGTTTTTCTATAACGTTTTTTTTTTTTTTTTTTAGATTTGTCATTATGGGATATTGTGTGTAGATTTATTTAATACATTTCAGAATAAGGCTGTAACAAGAAAATGGGTCTGAATACTTTAGAAATGCACTGTAATTATGACTTCTTTGGTTCAGTGTTCTGGCTCAAGTCCAAACAGACAACTGTCTATTATATTATGTCTCATAACTTGGCTTCTTTCAGTGTATGCCTTTCTGGTTTAAAGTCTATGATTGAGGTTCAAGCGACTTTCAGGCAATTTCTCACTTAAACAGTACAGCTTTGTTTCCCTCTTTATGCACTTAAATAGAAGTGTTACACCTTTTTTAATTGAATGGGATCCAAGGCTACACATTTAGCCCTGGCCTTTTTACTTGCATATGTGTAATAAGGCCTTACAGCGATAACAAAATATGGTACTAAAACCCGCCGGAGGCAACTTCTTGAAATCTTAGAAAGTCTGTAAAAATGTCTTGAGCTGTAGCGTTTCCTCCACTGATATCCTGTTGTGGTAGAAGCTGAGTCCAGTCAGGAGCTCTATGTCTCGGACCCGGGAAGCATGGAACTGGGCCCACTCCTGGACCCATTGGAAGTCTGAGCCATTCTGAGGAGACCGGGAGGAGGAGGAAAAGGAGGGCTGAGTCACTAATAATATTCATAGATTATCTTTACAAACAGCAAAACTAGAGAGGATCCCATTCGATCTCCAGACCGAGGTCAAATACACAATCAAATATTTCGGGTGCAGCTGATTTAGCTTGAAATGTGCACATTTGAGACGATTCAATTGGTTGCATTGTACATGGCTAACTAAATGATGTGCTGCTCAGGTATTTGACATACAGCATCTATTTAAACCAGGTCTGATTATCTCAGCCATCTTTTGGTCTGTTGACATGTTACATTTCCTCAACAGGCTTTTCAGCTGGCCCAGTAGGAAAGAGTAGGACAGCCAGCCAGAGCGGTGTGACTCACAGCACAGGTCTCAGTGTGGTCTGGTCTATGGGGGAGGGTGAAGGAGGTGGTCTCCAGGGGACCCTGGCAGTCAGCAGGGGAGAAGGAAGAGTTTCCACAGCTGGTCAGGATCACATAGAAGTGAGTGGGGATGGGAGCCTCATGTCTGCAGGAAAGAAAGATGTTCATGTACAACAGAATTCAAAAAAAGCCAGCAGCAACAACACGCATGGATGATGAACACTTACTGTGGTGTGCTAACTGTAGGAGTGTCAAAGTGTCCGTCGTAGTGCTGGTCAAAGATAGGTCCACTCATAACGTTGACCCCATTCAGCTGCTGGGAATATTTCACCAGGAGGACGTCATGGAAGTACGTCCAAACAGCTGCAAACATACGATCATATACTTATTAAAACAAGAAGTCATTGAACAATGTCAATATTCACAAAAATGTCTTTGAGTATGACTGTTGATCTAGAATCAGTTTTGCCCTTTAGATCATAATAAATGTGATTAAATGGACAGTGTTGGGGGCTGATCCTAGATCAGCATTTCTACTCTGTAAACTTTCACCATTTGCCACCAGAGGGCAGTGAGTGTTTGTAAAGTTATCCACAGAGTGCTTCTGTTCATGGATTTAAAAAACAAAATCCCCTTGCATGACACATACTTAATCAACCCCTTTTATGATGGATTACCTCTGTCCACAGGCATCAACGAAAGTAACAACCATTTGCATCTCCCTTTCATCAATATGGAACCCACAAGGTGGCATCATATTGTACCATCCTAACCGCTGTCCCAAACAGTATCCTACAGCCCAGTGTTTAAAACTGTGCTATTATTTTCCATCAGAGTAGACATGACCCCACACCACATTAGCAACATTGTCTGTCTGGGAAAGTCAGGAACACACCTTTTAGGTCTACTACCAACACATTGATGGTCTATGAGTAACTATACCACAAGTTGTTGTTGCATCAGGAGTGCTCATGTTCTCACAAATGACATTACGTGCCAAGCAGAGAGTACAAAATGGGGTGAGATTTTAAACGTAACAAACTCCCCTTCTTTAGAATAGCATAGCAAGCAATCACTTTTGTCAAGCCAGTTACACAGAATGGAAAGTGAACAATAAAACACTAAAAGAGAGCTTAGGGAGTGGGCTGGGTTTTTACCGTGACCACTGCCTGATATGGTAACGCCCTGCTGCACCACTATTGTACACTACTGTCCCCTAGACAAAATGTAACAGAGATCCTATGTCTACTGAATAAATATGGCTCACTATGACCATGGTCAGATTACCATGTTAATTCACAGGGAAGCTTTTATATTGGACAGACCAATCTGAGATTTCTCAGTTGGTGTGAAAGAGTTTTAAACCATGCTCCTAAATCTACAGCTTGTTGTTAACAGTTAAATATTTTCTGTGGAGTCAGCTGTTTTCCACTATTCAACTAGAACCTTAGATCCTAGGAAAAATGGTACGATCTAACAGGAAATGCAAGGGGAAAAAAATTGTCCTAGTACATTATCTCAGCAGTTGGATCTTTGGGCTGAAATTTATACCTAATTGCCCAAGGCTAGTTCAAAATAGAATAGAGATGCAGGCTGGGAGTGTTACATGCTGTAAGAGTAAGCCTAAGAGTAAAAGTAAAACTGATAGAAACTACACTGAACAAAAATACAAAAACACAACATGCAACAATTTCAAAGATTTTACTGAGTTACAGTTCAAGGAAATCAGTCAATTGAAATAAATTCATTAGGCCCTAATCTATGGGTTTCACATGACTTGGAATACAGATATGCATCTGTTGGTCACAGATACCGTTCAAAAAACAAGTAGAGGTGTGTATCAGAAAACCAGTCAACCAACCAACCATATGCAGTGCGACATCTCCTTCACATAGAGTGAATCAGGCCGCTGTTGATTGTGGCCTGTGGAATGTTGTCCCACTCCTCTTCAATGGCTGTTGCGAAGTTGCTGGATATTGTCGGGAACTGGAGCATGCACACTCCAATCTAGAGCGTCCTTGGTGAGTATGCAGGCCATGCAAGAACTGGAACATTTGAACTTCCATGAATTGTGTGCAGATCCTTGCGACACGGGGCCGTGTATTATCATGCTGAAATGAGGTGATGGATGAATGGCAGGACAATGGGCCTCAGGATTTATCATGGAATCTCTATGTATTCAAATTTCCATTGATAAAATGCTATTGTGTTCGTTGTCCATAGCTTACGCCTGCCCATACCATAACCCCACCGACACCATGGGGCACCCTGTTCACAACGTTAACATCAGCAAACAACTCGCACACACGACGCCACGTCAGTCATCTGCCAAGTACAATTGAAACCGGCATTTATCTGTGAAAAGCACACTTCTCCAGTGTGCCAGGGGCCTTCAAAGGTGAACACTTGCCCACTGAAGTCGGTTACAACAGTCAAACTACAATCAGGTCAAGATCCTGGTTGCTGGTCTCAGACTATCCCGCAGGTGAAGAATCTCCTGGGCTGGCGTGGTTACACGTGGTCTGCGGTTCTGAGGCCGGTTGGATGTACTGCCAAATTCTCTAAAGCGGCGTATGGTAGAGAATTGAACATTAAATTCTCTGGCAACAGCTCTGGTGGACATTCCTGGAGTCAACATGCCAATTGCACGCTCCTTCAAATCATCTGTGGGATTGTGTTGAGACAAAACTGCACATTTTCGAGTGGTCTTTTACTGTCACCAGCACAAGGAGCACCTGTGCAATTATGTTGTTTAATCAGCATCTTGATATGCCACAACTTTCAGGTAGCTTGATTATCTTGGCAAAGGAAAAATGCTCACTCACAAGGATGTAAACATTTCTGCACAAAATTTGAAAGAAATAATATTTTTGTGCATATGAACAATTTCTGGGAGCTTTTATTTCAGCTCATGAAACATGGAATTAACACTTTACATAGTATTTTTTTTTTAATTTTTGATCAGTATAAAACAAACCCATTAGTCCAGTGAGAGAAATCTTATAGTAGGCCTATACATACATCATGCAAAGACGCACTGTGTCCTAAGAAGTCATTTTCTGAAGCTGCATGTCCATAAGAAATCACACATACCTGGTGTTTGAGCTATTATTGCACAGTACCTGAGATTTATCTGTCTCTTAGCCAGCTAGCTTGACCTGCTCACCTTTAAAAGCAGGGTACATGGGCGCAATGTTGCTGGTGAGTAGTGACTCTGCCTCTGTTCCATTGGCACCCAGATCTGAAACATCAACATGAATTAATCACTTAAAAACACACACACACACACACACACACACACACACACACACACACACACACACACACACACACACACACACACACACACACACACACACACACACACACACACACACACACACTTCATTTAACAATTCATTTAAATCATCAACTGGTCTTCAAAAGTTGTATGAGAACTGTCCTGATTTAGTGTTAGAATCTGATGCATCGCTGGCTATATGCATGTACAGTAATATGGAGTAGGTATTTAACAAAAGGTTTTGGGGTGTAATCTCCCATGTACTCACTTGGTGGATGCAGCAGGCCGTAGGACAGCGCAGGGTTGTCCTTGTATCTGACACAGTTCTGGCTGAAGAGAGGCGCCACACGGACATCTGCACGGACACAGGCCTCCGCTACTGGACTCAGTGGCTGGACATTGTTCTGATGGGGACGAGATAGAGATGATTCCAGTTCTTGAGCTCTGGTATTAGTTATGTGAACCTGGTTTCATTCCTTATTGCAGGGTTGACTCAATATACATTATGATAGTGCTTTTCCCGGTACCTTCTCCTCAGATAAAATAAAACCATGAATCATCTACTTTCCTTCCTCTTAATAGCTTTTAGACAGAAAGTAATGGAATAAAAGGAGGATGTTGAGAGAACGAAAGCCAGGGATAGATATACTGTAGAGAGACGTCCTGATTTACATTGAGGTTTTCACCACATAATGACAAGCACAAGAAGCTATGAAAGCCAGCACGAGTTTGGAAGATCTACAGCCAGCTAGCAGGGCCAGGCAGCAGCTCAGCTCTCAGCACTTCACAAATCTTTACAACTTATTTCATATCCTAGCCAAACACACTAACTGGAGAAACACAAACTGGAGAAACACAAACTGGAGAAACACAAACTGGAGAAACACAAACTGGAGAAACACAAACCGGAGAAACACAAACCGGAGAAACACAAACCGGAGAAACACAAACCGGAGAAACATAATACAACAGTGCATCTCCAACACAACATACTATCTATCTGTAGACATTAAAGAGAGCCAGAGTGTAATGGAGGTGGTTTAGAACCACGCTCGCGTGATGGGTAACATTTCCTAAGATTCTGAAGACTCGCGTTAACTCTCCCAAGCAAATGCCTCGGCTTTAGCTAAGCAGACTAACACATACCTGGGTATGAAACCTGGTCGTTCACACAAGCACATAAAGACTCACCAGTGGGTTAATTGTGTAGGCGACCCATAAGGGCATAAGAGTATCTTTGCTGTAACCGTTGATGTAGTCGGCGTGGTGCAGGACACAGTACTCTGAATTCTCCTGGAGAACTCGAGGGATTCCATATGGTAGGTGAAGAGCCTTGGTTCCGGAAACTGAGGGAGGGGCGGGTGTGATAAAAAACATAATCATAGACAAAATAGAGCCATGATTACGCTAACTGGAGTGCTTGGCAAAGCTTTTACTACTGAGCCATTACAAAGAGACCCCATGAAGTGTGTACTCACTGGAATTGTCTTTGATGAGTTGCCTGTTCATAGTCTTCTCCTGAAACATATATTTTCAGCATGTTAGTGTGTCTGTCAACTTCTCTCCCTCTGAGTGCTTATGGGTTATCAATCATAAAGTGAGGATAAACATTAGTTTTCAATGAAGCACATTTCAAACATTGAGGATTTAGAGTGTTATGGACAGGACAGACCCTCTGTCTACCCCTCCCCTCCCAGTCCTGCTCTCTGGGGATGGATGTGCGAGTTTGAGGATACACCCCCCCCCCTCCCTGATTGTACCCCCTGGTCATACCGCTGCTTTGGTGCGGGTGCTGCAGCTACAGCCCAGGTGGTCAGAGGGGGCAAGGCCACTGGCCTCACAGGTGGAGTTAGAGGAGAGCTCAGCTGGGTACACGGGGCGGTGGGGAGGGTTCTTCAGGAGGTGGTTCAGACTCCCATGGGTCCCGTTGTTAGGAGCAGGGGGAACGTCCAACAAATCTGACAGGCAAAGAGAGAGGGTGATAGATAGAGACGGGGGGGGGGGGGGTAAAGTGATAGTAGAGTTGAAAAGGTATTTTCTTTCACTGACTAGATTTGATCTAATGGGTTAACTGTACAGAATAGCTGTGTGACTATGGACTTAGTTTCCAGTGGTGGTGCTGTGGCCTTCTCAACTGGCACATCCTCTTTGAAACGTATCACAATGTTCAGAAATAGTCCTGGGAGTTCTGTATAGAAGTGGTTGAAATGATGCTATAATGAATGTAAAGCCAGTTCGGTCTGCTGAAATAATTTCACTTTAGAGAAGTATTACTTAGCCTGGGTACCAGTCTGTTTAGATATCATTCCACTCCTTTGGCATGACAATTCCATCAGGAGTTGGCAAGAGAGCGGAAACAAACTGGCACCCAGGCTAATCCTTTCTAGTTATGCAACAGGATATTGTCCCCATGTTAAATGGTCCATTGACTAACAGGCTTACCACACAGGAGGTTGTACACTTCAATGTTTTCAAAAGGTGCAACTTGGGTCTTGTATTTCAGCCCTGGTCCATAACTGATAAAAATGGCCTGAAAAATACAAAAACAAACTTAATTCATTTTCATAAGAATAACTGACACATTACTAGATGGACACACTATTCATGACAGTGGAGTAGACATGTTAGATATGGAGAGAAGAACAAAGTAACCACAATTTCACCATCTCATTTAGTTAAAATTTCCCTACACCTACGAAGGAGTCAAAACCACAAATAGACCATGTGTAAACATCAGAATAGCTAAAAGTAAACCGTGTGGGAGTTTAAGTACTTAAATGACCTTCCAAAAAGGTGGGTTGAAAAGCAATTAACATTTTGAAATAATCATAAGATGAGCCTTAAAGCGGCAATCAGCAGTAGAAACAATAACAAGGGGACTCCCAGCCCTTGTTTAAGTAAAAAGCTGAGAGATGGGGCTGGAGAAATCAACCACTCTCAAATTCAGAGCTATTGATGCAAGGACTAACCATCCATGAAATCAAAATGATAGTTTTAACCATGTTGCGGCTATATAGTGTTTGGTCACATTTACTTTGTTTACAAACATTTAAGTAAAACAAACTTACAGTATATTTTGGGTTCTGATGGGGTATGACAGTTGATGAGGCATTCTTAACTTGTATTCTTCATGAGTCAATGGGCACATAATTCATTTATAAGTCCAAAAATGTATGTAGTAACTGCTGATTGCCCCTTTAAAACGTGGGTGGCTACTAAATTAAATAGGTGATGTTGCTACTTGCTAGCTATGTCTGCTTTTCTTCCGGTCTGCAGCAAGACACACAGAAGATATTTTCAGCAGACTTTCATTTGACTCATGCACCTGTTTTATTTAGGTTAGCGAGTAAAGTCGCAGGGATAATTATAGCAACACATTCCAGGTGTGACCACATCTAGAAAGATACACAGACCTATTATAAACATAAAGACTAACTGGGAGATGCCAGGGAGACGTCTAGTAAACTATAATAAACATAGCCATGAGAAAACACAACACAAATGGGAACAAAGCATACTGTTATAGGGGATGGTATTTCAGCAGGCTTATTTTGGGAGAGATTTTCTAAGGCCGGAAACATAAACAGACCGATCATAAAGACTAACATGGAGATGGGGAGAAATCTAGTAAAACCTAGTAAAAATGTACATGGGAAAACAACTCCAAATGGGAGGACATTGTACTGTTATAGGTGATGGTATTGCAGTGGGTTTACTTTGGGAGAAACTTGACTCTCTCGGAGGACACAGCTTGATTTAACCTAAAGAATGTCAGGCATGATTTAACAAACTGGGGCTCCTTTGGAGTGGCCTGCTCCCAGATCTGTTTGGGACATTTGGCCTGAGAATGGCCATACAGGTGTAGGATCTTATTTGAGCCAGTTTGCTACAGCAGGAAGATAATCCTGCAGCTACAGGAAATGTGGATTATAATGGAATTTTTTGTAGGGGTTGATACATTTTTCTGCAAATCAAGTCTGAAATGTTTAAGTGAAAAATACAAACGTAGGGCCTCCCGGGTGGCACAGTGGTTAAGGGCACCAGTCTCTGCTGTGCCACCAGAGACTCTAGGTTGGCGCCCAGGCTCTGTCGTAATTGGCCGCGACCGGGAGGTTCGTGGGGCGACGCACAATTGGCCTAGCGTTATCCGAGTTAGGAAGGGTTTGGCCGGTAGGGATATCCTTGTCTCATCGCGAACCAGCGACTCCTGTGGCGGGCCGGGAGCAGTGCGCGCTAACCAAGGTTGCCAGGTGCACAGTGTTTTCTCCAACACATTGCTGCGGCTGGCTTCCGGGTTGGATGCGCGCTGTGTTAAGAAGCAGTGCGGCTTGGTTGGGTTGTGTATCAGAGGACGCATGACTTTCGACCTTTGTCTCTCCCGAGCCCGTACGGGAGTTGTTGAGATGAGACAAGATAGTAGCTACTAACAATTGGATACCACAAAAACATTAAGAAAATTACAAACGTTAGAAGCCTTTTAAAAACTCAAATACACTAAGTTTGCTTTTCCTGCCACCCAGGACCTATATACTAGGTGGTGTCACCTAGTAAGATCTAAAAAATGGTCAAAGACTCCAGTAACCCAAGTCAGACTGTACTCTCTGCTATCGCACGGCAAGCGGTACCGGAGCACCAAGTCTTGGTCCTTAACAGCTTCTACCCCCAAGCCATAAGCCTGCTGAACAATTAATTCAAAGGCCACCCGACCTATTTACATTGACACCCACACCCACTTTGTTTTTACAATGCTGCTACTCACTGTTTATTATCTATGCATGGTCACTTTACCCCTACCTACATGTACAAAATACCTTGACTAACCTATACCCCCGCACATTGACTCGTTATTGTTATGTAATTTTTTTGTTACTTTTGATTAGATTTTTTTTTCTTAAAAAAATATTTACTATATAAAGTAAACTCTTTCTTGAACTGCATTGTTGGTTAAGGGCTTGTAAGTAAGCATTTCACGGTAAGGTCTACCTACACCTGCTGTAGTCGGCGCATGTGACAAATCAGCAACAAAAGGGTGATCAAATTAAGATGCTATATCTGTAGAAGATGGCACAATCAGATCTGGGACTCAGGCTACCTCTCTGTAGTGCTTTCATCATAGAACTTCACATCAAAATAAAAAATGAGTTGTGTTTTTTAGCTAATCTCCATGTGATTCAAGTGTAATGTAGCTTTTATGGTTAGCTGTTTTTTAGTTAGAGACAGTATGTTTGGATGGGTTTCCCTGGATGTGTACATAACCACATGTCCATACTGTAATATCACAGAGTATCAACGGAAGTACAGCATCATCCCTCTCACCCTTCCCTGACCTGCATGTTTTTGAAGATGTTATCCGAGCCGTGGAATCCACCAGTGCAGTACTTGACTTCCTTAGGTTGTCTGTGGATGAACAGAGATGAAAAACATCACACCTCCAACAGAACACAGAGGGTGTTCTTTAATGGAAGTCTCTCTAAAATAATCCAGGTAGAATCAGGAATTCCTCAGGGCAGGTGTCTAGGCCCCTGACACAGAGTTCTGTATTTTATATATATTTATACAACACTAAAATTGAGGGGTTTTCAATTGAACAGTTGTATAAACCAGCCCAACTAATAATAGCTCACATCCTCAACTGTGGCAACCATAACAACAAGGAACAGCTTTCAGCACCCATTAAAGACATCCGTAAAAAACATGCCCAAACATGGGCAAAACAAAATGTCTGTTGGTATGTTAATAGGCTTTCTGTTAACCGGAGACCAACTATCATTTTTCATATGTGGAAGATGTTGAGAATTTCAGCGCTCAATTTAGGGCTAGTGAGTCATCTTGTCGAATAATGTCTCATTGCAACGGACAAACATAACGAGAGTTAAACATTTACTTTTGAATCATTTAGCAGACGCTCTTATCCAGAGCGACCCACAGTAGTGAGTGCATACATTTTTGTACTTTACCGTATAAATATAAAGTGGGATCACCTTTTGCAAGTATCTGTAACTGCTTTCAAAGTGCATGTAGGGAGAAATGCATATAGGGACAAGTGCATGTAGGCACAATGTGTAAAGTGAATGTCAATGGATAATGTGTAGTTCTAACCGGTGTGGAATTAGTTTTGCCTGGAACTGATGACTTGAAAAAGGAGTGAACCGTGATGAGTAGGCTAACTATTAAATATTTAAAACGGTACTTATTTACTTAGGTTATTCCACAACAGATACTTTGGCTTAATGCCAGAGTAAAGCCAAGAGTGCAGCTTAGGTTATGTGATAAAACAAAGTGTTGCGCTTTCAAAGAAATTACATTTAGGGTTATGGTTCATACTGTATACGGTTCCTACAGATGTCATATCTTAATTTGACCAGTTGTCGCAGAGAATTAGCCTTGTGATTTCATTGAAAACCCAGAATTATCTTTCTCTCAGTAGATCTAACAACTAAACTATAGCCTATCAAAGCTAATTTCCCATTTGCAGGATTATTTTACTCATGTTCAAATTAAGATCCCACATCTGTATGAATAAAGATGTAAAAACACAAAATGTGTTATGAAAAAAAAAGGAAACAAGAGTTATGTTATGACATACAGAGCTGCTTGCCAGCCAGGCTTCATGTAGAGATGGGCCTTCTCAATGCGCACGTTGTTAGCAAAGTGCATCCGTTTGGGAAGGTGCTCTTTGAGGTAGGGCCTCATGGGCTGGTCAGGGCTCCTGCACTTCAAAACACACAGCAAGAGAAGAGCAGAGAGTCAATGAAGGGACAGAGGGAGAGGCCTGTTTGACATGAGCTAAGGCAAGCAAATCATTTTTCAATTAATCTTATTAACACAGAAGTCAACTGGGCACAAATACTTTACATACCGACAGATTCTTCACCAGGCCTTCATAGTCGACTGGGGGAATAAAAACAGACATAGTTGGTAACTCAAGAGTCATGACCTTCCCAAATCACTCTTGACCCCTTGGACCAAATTGCTTGACCCTTTTCCCCTTGGCCCTCTTCCCCTTGGCCCCAACCACGTTGCACCTTCCCCTTGGCCCCCAACCACGTGGCCCTCTTCCCCTTGGCCCCAACCACTTTGCCTCTTCCCCTTGGCCCCCAACCACGTTGTCCCTTCCCCTTGGCCCCCAACCACGTTGCCCCTTCCCCTTGGCCCTCTTCCCCAACGACTTTGCCCCTTCCCCTTGGCCATTTCCCCTTGGCCCCAACCACGTTGCCCCTTCCCCTTGGCCCCTTCCACTTTGCCCTCATACACTTTGCCCCAAATGCTGTATCCCTCCCGTTATGTTTGCAGATCTGGATGGTCTGCATAGGTACAGTGTGATTTAAGATTAAAATCACTTTAGTCAATTGTACACATAGTCCAACCGAATACTTTAACCCAGCCCCTGCGAAAGACACACACACACATACATATACATACATATACATATACATACATATACATATATATAGGTTTTTGGAGATGTGCGGGGAGCTGCCACACCCGGAAAGTGAGGGGAGCTGTTGTGGGGGATTAAGTGCCTTGCTCAACGGCATAATGGTAGGCAATGGCATCTAGGATTTGATAGCAGCAACCCTTCAGTTGCCAGCTCACTCTAACCGCTAGGCTACCTGCTGCCCCAGTGAAGTGGTGAAGCTTACACATTACTAAATGCTTAATGCTTACACATTACTAAATCTGACAAAAATCTAAGGGGGAAGGAGGGAATTGGGACCAGCTGTAACACTGAATGGTGTTTCAACATAAGGCCAGGAAGAGGGAGGAAAACAGCTGGAAGTGACACGTTGACATCATCAACAGTTACTCACAGGAGAAGAAGTCTTCTGGGAGGTTCTTGGGTCGGATTCGCGCAGCAGGGCCTTGGATGACAGTGAAGTCGTCAATGTTGTCCTGGTACGAGCTTACAAATGCAGCCTTTTTGCAGGAAGCTTCCTCCATTCCTGCAAATACAGTAAACACACACACACACACACACACACACACACACACACACACACACTTTAAAAAACAATTGCCATTGTTTGTATTGTTGTTCCTGGCAACTGGGCAGTCAGAGCAATAGGAGAAGTTAGAGCAGAGAAATGGAGAAATGGAGAATAGACAGTATAAGACTTCAACAGCACCATAATTAAGTGGTACCAGATTCCAGAGAATCTTTTTTTTTTTTTTTACTGAACAAACTGTTAACTTGAAATTATAAACAGATTATTGTTACTAGGATTATATCCTCCATTTCCCAATCAATCAAAACAATCACATCAATAACATTGACAAAAAATAACCCAAGAGCAATGCAATGATTGTTATAGGCTAAATAAAAAGATTCCCATATGACATTTGTTATTATAAAAACCTGACATCAAGGTTACAACCCTGCAACGTGGAACTTATTACAAGGCCAGTTGAGCAGCCATCGGTCAGTGCCACCAAATGAATTTAATTTTGTTAATCCTTTACACGCATAATGACATAATTACAAGACTAGACACATGTCAAATGCTATGCAGATGTTGCGAGCATCTTCTTTACAGACCTCTCCTCTGTAAACCTCCCTGGCTCCCTCATCCTCGTTTTGCTAAATCATTCACAGCTGTTTCAGCATTCAACCTGACCTTGTTTTACAAAAGTTTTCGCTCTGCCATGCGATTCCCCCACAACAGGTGCTAGGTCAGCGTCCCTAATGGAACCCTATTTCTTATATAGTGCACTACTTCTGAACCAGTCTTATGGGACCTGGTCAAAAGTATTGAACTAAATAGGGAATAGGGAGCCATTTTGGAACCATCCATTGTCTCAGCCAAAACAAACAGTACGTGTGGCTGACAGTAAGCGTTCAAATGCCCCCACAGTGGCAGACCCCAGAGTACAGGCCAGAGGCTGGAAGTCAATCGAAAAGTTACTCAATAGAGGAACTATAACATTTAAACAAAACAATATGTTGTGGTAATATACACTATGGCTACATTGTTAATTGTTATGTTTTATTTCTGAATTGCTACTTGTACAATAAAATCTGTAGACAATAACTTAATGATTGAGTTTGATAGTGGATTGTGTGCTATAAGGCAGGAGCTATGCAGCCGTTATACAACAGCTAAGGGACGTTTGCCGGGAGCTATGCAGCGTTAGCCCGGAGCTATGCAGCCGTTATACAGCGTTAGCCCGGCGCTATGCAGCCGTTATACAGCGTTAGCCCGGAGCTATGCAGCCGTTATACAGCGTTAGCCCGGAGCTATGCAGCCGTTATACAGCGTTAGCCCGGAGCTATGCAGCCGTTATACAGCGTTAGCCCGGAGCTATGCAGCCGTTATACAGCGTTAGCCCGGAGCTATGCAGCCGTTATACAGCGTTAGCCCGGAGCTATGCAGCCGTTATACAGCGTTAGCCCGGCGCTATGCAGCCGTTATACAACGTTAGCCCGGAGCTATGCAGCCGTTATACAACGTTAGCCCGGCGCTATGCAGCCGTTATACAACGTTAGCCCGGAGCTATGCAGCCGTTATACAACGTTAGCCCGGAGCTATGCAGCCGTTATACAACGTTAGCCCGGAGCTATGCAGCCGTTATACAACGTTAGCCCGGAGCTATGCAGCCGTTATACAACGTTAGCCAGGCGCTATGCAGCCCCCCAATGGTGGAACAAACTCCCTCACGACGCCAGGACAGCGGAGTCAATCACCACCTTCCGGAGACACCTGAAACCCCACCTCTTCAAGGAATACCTAGGATAGGATAAGTAATCCTTCTCCCCCCCCCCCCCCCCCTTAATGACTTAGATGCACTATTGTAAAGTGGCTGTTCCACTGGATGTCAGAAGGTGAATTCACCAATTTGTAAGTCGCTCTGGATAAGAGCGTCTGCTAAATGACTTAAATGTAAATGTAATGTAAATGTTATACAGAGTTAGCCCGGAGCTATGCAGCCGTTATACAACGTTAGCCCGGAGCTATGCAGCCGTTATACAGCGTTAGCCCGGAGCTATGCAGCCGTTATACAGCGTTAGCCCGGCGCTATGCAGCCGTTATACAACGTTAGCCCGGAGCTATGCAGCCGTTATACAAAGTTAGCCCGGAGCTATGCAGCCGTTATACAACGTTAGCCCGGAGCTATGCAGCCGTTATACAACGTTAGCCCGGAGCTATGCAGCCGTTATACAACGTTAGCCCGGAGCTATGCAGCCGTTATACAGCGTTAGCCCGGAGCTATGCAGCCGTTATACAGCGTTAGCCCGGAGCTATGCAGCCGTTATACAGCGTTAGCCCGGAGCTATGCAGCCGTTATACAGCGTTAGCCCGGCGCTATGCAGCCGTTATACAACGTTAGCCCGGAGCTATGCAGCCGTTATACAACGTTAGCCCGGAGCTATGCAGCCATTATACAACAGCTAAGGGAGCTTAGGCAGAAGCTATGCAGCCGTTATACAACAGGTAAGGGAGGTTAGGCAGGAGCTATGCAGCGTTATACAACGTTAGCCCGGAGCTATGCAGCCATAATACAACAGCTAAGGGAGGTTAGCAATCATTTAGCTGCCAGATACTGACTCGATATGAGCTCTTTTTTGAGTCACTAATATTTAGGGATGTAGGAAAATCAGCTACTTCCTCTTTTTATTTTCATCCCTTTTCCCCCCTAGACCAACTCCTCTTTCATGTTGAGTAGTAGTGGATGCTCACTATCGCATCACCTTATGATTTACAGCAGACCCATAAAGTAAACCACTGGTCTTTTTTCATTTGCCAAAAAACACTAAATGGGTTACCTCCGCCTCCCCTGCTTTCACATTGACTTTCTTAGTGCTTATCTCTGAGAAACATTGTTTCTCTTGTACTGTACATTTCCCCTCGAGGCCCTTTGCTCCAGTAGAAGCTAAAACAACAAGTCACTTTCCAATCTACTGTTTCATCTGAATGCTGTGTAGAAAACAAGGCTACTGATTCCTCGGTTGATCGCAGAGACCACTGTGTGTACAGGACAATCCGGCTGTGTGTTGTGGCGACATGCAGCTCACCGTGATCAGACAGAAGCACCAGGTTGACACAGCGGTGAAGGTTCTTCTGTTTCAAGCCGTCCATTAGAAGTCCTAACAACCTGTCCACATTCAGCAGGGCCTCAATCACCTGCAAATACATTATATAGTCATTCATAACACCACATGTTATACAAGGCCCAGGAGTTCTGCCTGACTACTTTGTGGCCTCTGCTGGGCCTGCTTTGATTGGTTATAAATTACCCCCCACCTGATTGGTGGGTTGAATGAATAGAGATGGATCTGACCTGGCTGCTCATTGGTCCGTATCGGTGGCCGGCAGAGTCTGGTTCCTCCATGTACAGAGTGTAAAAATCTGGCCTACATGAAAACAAAATGAAAGGACTCTGATTACATAGTGAGGTCCGATCAAATGAAAGAGATGACGTAAGTGTTTGGACTGTCCTTCAAAATGATGCTCATTTAAAAGGTTATAAGAAGCATATTACCATACCTTTCCCCTTGAGGCAAGTTCAGCCATTTAAATATGGTTGAGATTCTCTCCTCAAATGAGATGTTCCTAAAACAAAGATACTGCTTTATTTCTTACTTGAGAAAGCATCACTATGGATAGCTTACACACTGCTACAGTACACTACAGCAAATGCTGGTCACCTCCAAATAACACATTCATACTTTATATCCTACAAAACAAATAGATGGGGTATTCACTATCGGAGAATTACCTACTCCTCTTTATTATGACAAACAAACATGGATAAGAAAGACCATTACTCATGTCTCTTACTTGTCATACTTCTTATAGAAGTCAGGTAATCTTCCATTGACTGCCACATCAGAGCCCGGCCAGAAGAATGTGGCTGACTTCAGGTTATGTTCCATGGCAGTGACCCAAACCTAGATAGAGATAGAGATAGAGATAGAGATAGAGAGAGAGAGAGACAGTGGAGGTTCTATGATCATCAAAACAACCACAGACCACTAGAAAGAACTACCCCAATGGCTCAATAAACTCATCAAAACTGACCCTATACGCGCTCATGCATTTTTCCAGCTAAATGTTTCAGAAGGAAATCTTCTCGAAGTGCCATCTGTGACTTGTTCTAACAACAATAGGGCCCCTTATGTCTTCCCAAGCTCCACTCTTCTAGCCTGGGTACCAGTCTGTTTGAGTTATCATTACACTCCTTGTCATTCTTAACATGACACAAGGAGTGTAATGTTAGCCTGAAACGGAGAACCTGTTTTGCTACCAGTCAAGTTACATTTCTCCTAACACTAGGGCCATATTATACTAAAACCAATAAGTTCTAGCAGTAAACTAACATTGAATGAAGGTGCGGTATTTGCACTGTTGTGTATTCCAATGTATCCACTCACTGGTTCTCCTTGGTACCATTTGGCATTGAATTTTTCGGGAACTTTCAAACTGAAGGAGGCGTTGCGGGTCACATCATACATCTTGTTGTCAACGATCCCATGGGACTCTGGATAGAGGCCCTGTGGGAGTAACACACACCAGTGAGGCCCTGTGGGAGTAACACACACCAGTGCTTTGACAGCTGCACGGCTAAGTAAGTGGACATACCATCTGTAACTTTACATCTAAACCACTTCATCACAGAGACCCACCGGGTAACCCACTGGAGCCACCGGGTAACCCACTGGAGCCACCGGGTAACCCACTGGAGCCACCGGGTAACCCACGGGAGCCACCGGGTAACCCACTGGAGCCACCGGGTAACCCACTGGAGCCACCGGGTAACCCACTGGAGCCACCGGGTAACCCACGGGAGCCACCGGGTAACCCACGGGAGCCACCGGGTAACCCACGGGAGCCACCGGGTAACCCACGGGAGCCACCGGTTAACCCACGGGAGCCACCGGGTAACCCACTAGAGCCACCGGGTAACCCACTGGCGCCACCGGGTAACCCACGGGAGCCACCGGGTAACCCACGGGAGCCACCGGGTAACCCACTGTGTTGAAAGAATTCTGGAGGCTAAATGGAAGGTGTGGGTTAGTCCAGTAGATCTGAAATCAGGGCCTACGGTTGCACACCAACACAGTTTCTCCTGAGGTGCAGCATGTCCTAGCCATCCAGCCACAACAGGAGGCAATTTGTTATCACTAGTCGTAAGTGACAATTTGATGGATAAGGTGATTTAAAGAGTCATCTTTCTTTTAAGTGAATTCCATTTTCAAATAAACTAATAGGCCAGTTGTGTATACAATTCTGCAGAGTAACAGATGCCTGACTGGTTCCATATTAGAGCAACTAAGACTAGCATCAACACTTACAGTCACAATGGTATAGTGGTTGGGGAAGGTCTTGGTGGGGTAGACAGGTCTCATGTATGAGGTAGAAGTGCCACAGTTGCCTGAAATAGATGGAGACGAAAAATAGTTAAAAGCTGCCAAAGTAAATGGATAATTTCACCATGTGGATAATGGTTTTAAAAGATGTCAGACTGATGTCTTTTGCGATGGTACGGACATAAGTGGCCAAATAAACAATAGTTTCCTGAAACAGGATAATTTCCTCCACGATGTCTTTACTTGATTGTAATCTGATGTCGTTTCAACCAGAAACCAAATTTCAACCAGATAACTTCTTTAGAATGTTTCATGCCAAATGTTGCCCTACGCACCAGAAAACAATGGTGTGCTTACGTAATTTGCTGATGACTGGAAGAAGACTGCCATAGGCCTTTAAATAACCTGCCCGGAAGCCATCCATAGACACCAGGATCAGTGGGGGTTTGGAAAAACTGGGGATACAAACAGAATGAGCTGCATTGAAGTTAAAACAGAACATACATTTTTCCTGGAAAGCATGAATCTAAAACTGTCTGAGTCTGGCACAGTGTGGATGGTACAGTTCCACCGTTACAGTAGTTGTGCTGTGGGTTTGTGTGGAGGAACACAAAGCAAGCCCTTTGACTGTGGGGAACTGACATGAGCTGACTAGATGAGACTGATAGGCAGGATGGATTCAGCCCACACAGACACACAGAGAGGAGGGGAAGGGCAGGAAGAGGTCTGGGGCTGGATGGCTGCATCCAAGATGAGTCAGATGTTTCTAAGGCCTGTGGCTTAAAAATGTTCCCATTTCCCTGAGAATTTTAAAAACTTCCCCCTTCCCCTTTTCAACTGAAATGCAATGCAGGATAAAGCCAGATTTCAGTGGAACACAACAGTTGCTTTTTTTCTCTCTCCTTCCTTTTTACTCCTTCTTCCGCTCTCCCTCTTTTCTCCAACATGAGGGATAACAGAGGTAAGTGATGTATGTGAAGTTATTTAAGGCTCTCTGTGGTTCAGTAATAGAGGTTTTAAACATATATATTCATCATGACAGAGAGGGCCGCACCAGAGGAGATTTGTGTTTTCCTGTAAAGGCTAACAACTCATAAAATAAACCCTCATTTGAAGTTATAGCCAATAGAAATCCTCCCCTTCCCCAAAAGAGAAAAGACAAGAATGAGTGACGTCAGTCATTAAGAAGAAGAAAAAACATTCAAAAGAAAAACAACGTTAATTAGACCTTTGGGAAGGTCTTTCAGACTAAAAATGGCTTCAAGACAACCAGCTGTTAACTTTTCCATAGTCCAACAAGTCTGTGGTCCCACCCTTAACGCACAACATGCCACACACACACTCAATACACAGCCCCATTAGCTAAGTTTCCGTATAGACACTGAACATCTTGACTCCAACTTCTCCATCATAAAAGCCAGGAATAACATGTGTTAATCCTGTTTTAGTCTCACAAGTAGAGCAAATGGCCTCAACTTGTACACAATGCATTTGCGTCATAATGTGCTCTGTTTTTGTCTGTAGTACGCACAGATTGTAGTGTGACTAAGTAACAACAGCACATTGTGTGTATACACTATCAAGCAGTTTAAATCAAGGACTGTGCTGTGCCTTAAAGCACAGTGGGACCTCCAAATTCAACAGTAGATACTATCTTCAGACTGTGGTGCATGAAAGTGTTTCTCACAGAGAAAGTACTGTAGTTGTGGAAAATGACTTACCTGGCAGGACATTGTGGTGTTTGAATGTCCTCACACTCCTCTTCTATCCAAGACTTCACTCCCACTGGAAAGTATTATTATAAATCAACCATACTATCGTCACTCATTTGTGGCGAACTATCAAACACATCGACAGTACATCTATCTACTAGACTAAAATCACATTACACTTAAACCACATCTAATGTATGAAGTGAACATTGTGCTTGGATCGCTTAGGCTAAAGCAAGCCAAGTAATGGTGAATATTAGTTAAAATGACCATGAGTTAAAGCTTTATTAGGGTAGTTAAGAGTGATAAGTATGAAGCCAACTGGATGACTCTAAAACAGCTCTAAAATGTAGATATGAGATCCTGTATAGTCTAAGCCAGTGTTTCTCAACCTCAATTCTCTGACACTCATTTATTCAGTTCTAGAAGTGCTAGTGTAAGTGGGTGTCCAAATAGGAAGGCCCTAGCTTGCTGGTCCCTGGTACAAATAAGGTTGAGAAACACTGGTCTAAGCACTTATAAGATGGTCAGGGATAGTGAAAGATTGAGAGGGCCTTATGTTGTGGAATTCATTCCACCACACTGGAGGAGCTAGAAAAGAGAGAGACCAACATCAATCAGAAATCAACACACACAAGTCTATCTGTGGGACTGAGTGCATTGGAACTATAGGGAGATGATTTTACAAGCAAAGGTGGAATTCAGTTTATATTCAGCTGCAAATGTGTTAAATTCTAAAATCCCTTGACACAATGTCCTAATATCTGGTGAGCCTTCTTTCCTATGGAATACAACTCTATCAACCGTCAACAACCAACTGCGAACAACCACCCACTCTAAACAACCAACCACCCACTCTAACGGTCAACAACCAACTGTAAACTGTCTGAATATAGGCCTTTACGTAACAGACCTGGGCAAAATACTTGAAAGTATTTGAAGTGCGCTTGATATAGCCTTAAAACAAGCATATCGAAAATATTTGAATCTATATGATAAATGTATTTGACCAAGGTCTGTTGCAAAAATTGATGTTGTTTGGGACTGCAATCCATGCAGGGATAGTTTAGTCTATGGTTTTACCTTTGCAGGAGCTGTAGTAATTTGCACAGCAGTCCCCTACTTTCACACAGTCATCAGAGCAGGAGCACAGGCCATTGGCCAACCTCTCCTCACCACAGCGGAATCTGGAACAGGTCCAACGCTGACCTGAGAGGAGAGAGAGAGTTTATGACAGGAAAATATTTAAGTATGAGGGAGAGAGAGAGAGAAACAGATTTTATGACAGAAAAATAGGGAGAATGTGAGAGAGAAGGACAGAGGGGAGAGAGAGAGAAGGAAAGAGAGGAAGATGAAGAGAGGAAGAGAGCGAGTACGTGTGTGTATGAGCGTGTTTGTTTGTAGGAGAGCAACTTAAGTACAAACTCAGAGAGCAGCATTTGAAGAATCTGTCATCTCTCCTCCTGCTGTCTGCTTCTCACAAAGCACTACAGTAAAGCAAGTGAGCATTACCCATTAGAACAGACAGAGACAGAGCACTACCTGTTTTGAGCACATATTATTAGCAACAAACAGGCTTGTGTTTTGCATGTTATTCTTGCATTAATACATGTCACATATCAGTTTGCAAACAAATATATATATCATTGAGTTAATAAAGCAGCATACAAACATGGTGTCTTTTTTGTTTTCTTGAGAAAGGCAGCTCCAAACTGCAGGCATTTCAGCCTAGCTCAGTGCTTTCTGTGGTGGTGTGGCAAGCCAGCAGAAAATACGGAGCGTTATGCCATGATTGACTCAGTGTTCTGTCACTCATGGGGACACTACGTCACCACCAAGTCTAAAGGTAGAGCTCTAAAATTCTAGCCCTTTGGGTGCTTCCATAAAGTTACACTAAAAGTGCCCATCCAAGATGACTCAGGGTCATTGGCCACAGATAAAATGACATCAAATCACTACAGTAGCTTTGATTGGACTGACCATGTCAACATTATACTTTCAAAATCTTAGCATGAATCAAGTCGACAATCTACTGGCAAATCCTTGTCAAATGAAGAGAAATAATTAAGAGAAATTCTAGATAAAACGTATCGGTGCTCATCGGTCATTGGACATAAACATTACATAACAAGTTGGAGATCACAAATTCAACAATGAGTGGTTTGCAAGGAATCAGTGGCTAACTGCAAGCATTGTAAAGCAATCATTAGCCTGATATTCAGTGGAGTGACTGTGTGGTCCCAAGTCTAAGATTAAGGTTATCTTTTTCTAGTGTTTTTAAACATTGGCCATGCTGTCAATGAAGCATGATTTGTGCCATCCTCAAAATAACTTAACTCGGAACTGCAAAATCTGACTTTAGTGAGTTCAAGACAACTGGGAACTCAGGTAAAATGAGCTACGACTGAGAAAATACGTTTTGAACTTTGATCCAACAAATTGTAAACATCGGGAACTCTGGCCTCTTTCTAGAGCCAGACTTTGATTACAAAATTTGCTCACGAAGGACTGCCGCGCCATCTTCCTGTTCAAGTGAGCAGCGCACAACAAGGTGAGTCCAAACATGTAATGTATGCTGCTCCATAAATAATGTAATATGCCTGGGAGATATGCATACTGTAGCTAAGAAATGTATACTGTAGCTAAGAAATGTATACTGTAGCTAAGAAATGTATACTGTAGCTAAGAAATGTATACTGTAGCTAAGAAAGTAATACTAAGTGTATGTTGTGTAGTAGGCTGTTTAGCCCTTGTGCCTCACCCTAATAATTTGGTCTATTTACCCCTCTTAAATGTGCCTACTGTTCTGACTTGGTGGTGCACACAGCCTATAACCTGTTTTAGAGAAATGTAATCATCAAATATTTTAAGAGCTTTCATTGTCTGCTTATATGCCCACTTTATTTATCCTACGGTTCTGACTTGGTGTACAGAGAGAACACTAATGTACACCGACAGAATTCTGTCGCTGTACATTTCACAAGTGCTGTACAAATAGTTATATAGACTACGTCTGTCCTAGCTCGCTTAATGTCTTAATCAAAATTACAGCTTGCCTCATATCCGCTTGTCATCCCCGCACATGCTGACCAGACCGAATACGTCGTGTGCGCGAGCATCGCAAAATATATTTAGAATTTATTGCACCCACACTGCTCAAGCGCACCAACGAGCGTTTGCGATGGCAAGGGCTAAAATAGAACTCCTTTCTATTTCTGACGTAGATAGCGTTGAAAGTTATGCCTCTCCCATCTCCTCATTGGTTTATAGAAGCAGGTACCCACTTGCCATCTCCTCATTGGTTATACCCACGTGGGTGAATGAAAGACGAACTGTTGCCGGTTGTCGTAGTAAAACTATGAAAGTTTAGATGCCAATTGCCATATAAAAGTTAAACGATTAAAAAAGCCTGGAAGGAGGAGAGATGACAAACTATTCGGTTGGCTGTTTTATGTGTGGATTAATTGTCAGAGTAGAGGACCTTGTGCATTTCAAGTAAAATAACAACTCAATGTTTATATCCCAGGACAAATTAGCTAGCAACAGCAAGCTAGCTAAATAGGACAAATTAGCTGGCAAGTGCAAGCTAACTAACTAAATTGCCATACATGTTTAATGCTTTTCGACCTGTCCCCAAATTAATGTCATTGGTTCAGAGTTTGTTTTGATATTTTAACATGCGTGTTGTGATTCCGTTTGGTGTATTCGGACAAAATCAACTTATGCACGTTATCGCACGCGCGCAGCCGGTTTGGGTTCGGTGTTATGCCATAGTTTGTACATCTCAATTGTCAGTAGAAACCACATTTGTTTAGCAAGTCAGCCACATTAGCTATGTTTTTTTAAAGTCAGTAGCTGCCAAACAGGTGTAGCAGTGGTATAGTGCAATTAATTTATTGTTTAGCATTGTGTTGTGTAGTTGCTTTGCTAGCATGCATCCTACAAAAACTGGCTATTGTATATATTTTTTGGTGGTGTGGCTTTCATATAAGCCCTTGGGCAGCCACATCACACATCACTTGTTTTCTTTGGTGCAAAGATATTAAACTAAGAGCCAGCTTACTGTAAGTGTTGCTGTTTAGCTAGTAACAGCAGATACTGACATGTGAGTCTACAGAACATCTCCTCACAGACTGAACCAGAAGTGCCGATTCAACTCGCGATGGTCTCTCTCTACCTCCCTCCCAAGTGGAAGGTCTGACAGGGGGATGCTAAGCTCAGTTAGTTTTAGGAGACATGCATCCATGTTACAATAATCAAGGGGAAAACCAACATGTTCCTGTGAGGCTCAGTTGGTAGCGCATGGCATTTGCAACACCAGGGTTATGTGTTCGATTTCCACATAGGACAAGTACGAAAAATGTATGAGCTCACTACTGTAAGTCACTCTGAATAAGAGCATCTGCTAAATTACTAAAATGTCATGTAAAATATAAAACCATGTGTGGGGAAACCACACTGCCGAGAATACCACATGGAAGCTAAGGGACCACTGGCCACAGTGACCAGTGTAACCGGTGTGAAATGGCTAGCTAGTTAGTGTTGACATCACTAGCTCTGAGACCATGATGAAGTTGTTTCCCTTGCTCTGCAAGGGCTGCGGCTTTTGTGGAGCGATAGGTAACGATGCTTTGTGGTAGGCAGTTGTTGATGTGTTCAGAGGGTCCCTGGTTCGAGGTGAGGAGAGTGTTGGAAGCAGTACTGTTACACCAGAAAGGACCCTAAAAGGGAAGACTTGGCACTGTGGGTTTCATATGGGATGATGTTGCACACGATTGATCACATGGGTTCTGTCATGCTCTGCCTTATCTCAGAGTCCACATGCCTGCCATCTGCAGTGAACATTCCAGTTCACCAAAAAAAGTGTGTTTTATAATAGTGTTAATAATTTATTCTGTACAGGAGAAAGCATTCATCTTTAAGTCCACGCACGCACACAAGCATGTACACACACACACACACACACATACGGAAAGTATTCAGATCCTTTGACTTTTTCCACATGTTACATTACAGCCTTATTCTAAAATGGATTACATTTACAATCTACACACAATACACCCTATAATGACAAAGCTAAAAGATTTTTTGAAATTTAAAAAAAATGTATTAAAAATAAAAAACAAATACTTTATTTACATAAGTATTCAGACCTTTTGTTATGAGACTCAAAATTGAGCTCAGGTGCATCCTGTTTCAATTGATCATCCTTGATGTTTCTACAACTTGATTGGAGTCCACCTGTGGGAAATTTAATTGATTGGACATGATTTGGAAAGGCACACACTGGTTTATGTAAGGTCCCACAGTTGAGAGTGCATGTAAGAGAAAAAAAAATCAAGCCATGAGGTCAAAGGAATTGTCCATAGAGCTCTGAGACAGGATTGTCAAGGCACACATCTGGGGAAGGGTACCAAAAAATGTCTGCAGCATTGAAGGTCCCTAAGAACACAGTGGCCTCCATCATTCTTAAATTGTAGAAGTTTGGAACCACCAAGACTCTTCCTTGAGCTGGCCGCCCGGCCAAACTGAGCAATCGGGGGAGAAGGGCCTTGGTCAGGGAGGTGACCAAGAACCAGATGGTCACTCTGACAGAGCTCCAGTTCCACTGTGGAGATGGGAGAACCTTCTAGAAGGCCTGATTGCAGCACTCCGCCAATCAGGCTTTTAAGATTGGCTGACAGAAGCCACTCCTCTCTCAGTAAAAGGCACATGACAGCCCACTTGGAGTTTGCCAAAAGACACCTAAAGAACTCTCAGACCATGAGAAACAAGATTCTCTGGTCTGATGAAAACAAGATTGAACTCTTTGGCCTGAATGCCAAGCATCGCATCTGGAGGAAACCTGGCACCATCCCTACAGTGAAGCATGGTGGTGGCAGCATCATGCTGTGGGGATGTTTTTCAACGGCAGGGACTGGGAGACAAGTCAAGATCGAGGGAAAGATGAACGGAGCAAATTGGAGAGAGATCCTTGATAAAAACCTGCTCCAGAGCGTCCAGGACCTTAGACTGGGAGCGAAGGTTCACCTTCCAACAGGACAGCGACCCTAAGCACACAGCCAAGACAATGCAGGAGTGGCTTCGGAACAAGTCTCTGAACGTCCTTCAGTGTCCCAGCCAGAGCCCGGGCTTGAACCCAATCGAGCATCTCTGGAGAGACCTGAAAATAGCTGTGCATCGACACTCCCCATCCAACCTGACAGAGCTTGAGAGGATCAGCAGAGAAGAAGGGGAGACACTCCCCAAATACAGGTGTGTCGAGCTTGTAGCGTCATACAGAAGAAGACTCAAGGCTGTAGTTGCTGCCAAAGGTGCTTCAACAAAGTACTGAGGTCTGAATACTTATGTAAATGCGATATTTCCGTTTTTTCCTTTGTCATTATGGGCTAATAGATGGTGGGTAGCTGGTGGGTAACCTGGCCCATTCTCTCCTGCTCTACATACCTCTGGTAGTGTAGTGTTGCAGTAACACGTGAGGTAGTCTAGGGACTTACCAGGCTCCACGCACACCTCAGTGTAATCCAGACAGCAGTTTCCCTCTTTCTCACAGGACAGGTCACAGTGGCACGATGCAGACTTGTCCCTGCTGCCCGTCACACACCTGTTTTTACAGCTTGTCACTACAGGGGATGAGGGAAATATGTCATTGTGTTACTCAGGATGTCAACTACGCTAATCAGAATGTCATTTGTTATTCAGAATGTGACTTGTTACACAGAATTACATTTATATTACTCAGAACGTCAAATACGTTACTCCGAATGTTATTTACATTCCTGAGAATGATTGGGAACATTAGACAGATTACAAAAAGCAGGAAAAAGTACATATGATTGGTTAGTTATGGATGAAAACACATTGAATGCTGTGATTAACATGGATGTTAATGCTGATCCTTAGCTGTTTTTTGCCTTTTCTCAAAATAAAATATTGAACCATTTTAAATTGGAAATTCAATGCATTAAATTAGACTCGAACAGGATTTCTATTTTTACTGAAAAGCGTCTATTCAGTGGCCGAGCTCATAAAGACAATGGCAGGTTTTGTTTCTGTGTTTACAAATGGTCAGTTTTGCACAGCTGCCAAGCACAAAAAAGGTCCGCAGACAGATGGCTCGTTGTGAACTAAACCGTACCTTTAACATCGCAGCGCTGCTTCAAGGCAAATACGACCACGATGACAGTGATCATCAGCAAGCAGAGCAACAGTACCTATTGGTGAGACGAGATAAAAAAATATGATAAAATTCCCAAGTGTAGGAGTCCAAGCAAGCAAATGTATTTCTAAAGTCCTTTTATATCAGCAGTTATCACAAAGTGCTTCACAGTAACCCTGGCCTAGAACTCAGAGGAAGAAACGCAGAAGCAGGAAAAGGTTCATACAAGTAAAACATCTGGAAAGAAAAAGATACATTTAGCATCTTGTATCCTGTATAGTCCACTATTACCTTTTTTCACAGTATTCTGCAGACTCAAACCATACAGTGCTGGTCCACTTAGGAAGTGCTGGTCAAACTGTCCACTTAGGAAGCAACACTGATTGACAATACAATTCACATGCTGTTGTGCAAAGGGAGTAGACAACAGTTGAAAATTATAGGCAATTAGCAAGACACCCCCAATAAAGGAGTGGTTCTGCAGGTGGTGACCACAGACCACTTCTCAGTTACTATGCTTCCTGGCTGATGTTTTGGTCACTTTTGAATGCTGGCGGTACTTTCACTCTAGTGGTAGGCATGAGACGGAGTCTACAACCCACACAAGTGGCTCAGGTAGTGCAGCTCATCCAGGATGGCACATCAATGCGAGCTGTGGCAAGAAGGTTTGCTGTGTCTGTCAGCGTAGTGTCCAGAGCATGGAGGCGCTACCAGGAGACAGGCCAGTACATCAGGAGACGTGGAGGAGGCCGAAGGAGGGTAACAACCCAGCAGCAGGACCGCTACCTCCTCCTTTGTGCAAGGAGGAGCAGGAGGAGCACTGCCAGAGCCCTGCAAAATGACCTCCAGCAGGCCACAAATGTGCATGTGTCTGCTCAAACGGTCAGAAACAGACTCCATGAGGGTGGTATGAGGGCCCGACGTCCACAGGTGGGGGTTGTGCTTACAGCCCAACACTGTACAGGACGTTTGGCATTTGCCAGAGAACACCAAGATTGGCAAATTCGCCACTGGCGCCCTGTGCTCTTCACAGATGAAAGCAGGTTCACACTGAGCACGTGACAGAGTCTGGAGACGCCGTGGAGAACGTTCTGCTGCCTGCAACATCCTCCAGCATGACCGGTTTGGCGGTAGGTCAGTCATGGTGTGGGGTGGCATTTCTTTGGGGGGCTGCACAGCCCTCCATGTGCTCGCCAGAGGTAGCCTGACTGCCATTAGGTACCGAGATGTGATCCTCGGACCCCTTGTGAGACCATATGCTGGTGTGGTTGGCCCTGGGTTCCTCCTAATGCAAGACCATGCTAGACCTCATGTGGCTGGAGTGTGTCAGCAGTTCCTGCAAGAGGAAGGCATTGATGCTATGGACTGGCCTGCCCGTTCCACAGACCTGAATCCAATTGAGCACATCTGGGACATCATGTCTCGCTCCATCCACCAACGCCACGTTGGACCACAGACTGTCCAAGAGATGGCGGATGCTTTAGTCCAGGTCTGGGAGGAGATCCCTCAGGAGACCATCCGCCACCACATCGGGAGCATGCCCAGGCGTTGTAGGGAGGTCATACAGGCACGCGGAGGCCACACACACACTACTGAGCTTCATTTAGACTAGTTTTAAGGACATTATATCAAAGTTGGATCAGCCTGTAGTGTGGTTTTCCACCTTAATTTTGAGTGTGACTCCAAATCCAGACCTCCATGGGTTGATACATTTGATTTCCATTGATTAATTTGTGTGATTTTGTTGTCAGCACATTCAACTATGTAAAGAAAAAAGTATTTAATAAAGAATATTTAATTCGAAAGGTTGCAAGTTCAAATCCCCGAGCTGACAAGGTACAAATCTGTCGTTCTGCCCCTGAACAGGCAGTTAACCCACTGTTCCTAGGCAGTCATTGAAAATAAGAATTTGTTCTTAACTGACTTGCCTAGAAAAATAAAAATTAAAAATAAATTTAGATCTAGGATGTGTTATTTTAGTGTGCCCTTTATTTTTTTGAGCAGTGTATATATTTTTCTACTGTATTATTGACTGTATGTTTGTTTTACTCCATGTGTAACTCTGTTGTTGTATGTGTCGAACTGCTTTGCTTTATCTTGGCCAGGTCGCAATTGTAAATGAGAACTTGTTCTCAACTTGCCTACCTGGTTAAATAAAGGTGAAAAAAAAAAATCCTCACGTCTGCCTTTTCAAGAGGAAGAAAAGTTTTTCCCACCTCTAGTTTAATATGAAGTGTATTGCTGTGGTTTGTTTGTTGTCGTCTTGCTTCCATAACAAATCTCAACAGATGGGTCTGCTGTATGGTCGGGATATTTCCCTAAGGGTTGGCCCTCCCTGACCCTGTAACTTTGCAGTGAGATCGCCAAGATGATAGGGGACTATAAGCCAATTTGGGGAAAAATGGTTTAAACTGTGTATTTTTGTTATTCTCTTTGACATTTGTTTTAGAAATTTGTATTCAGAATATTGCTAGTAGTTATCATTTGTCATAGAGTAAATAATTTGTCTGGATTTTCTGAATCAGAAATGCCCTAAACTAAACTGCTGTTCTGGTCAAGCCTCTCGAGGTTATGGCGAAGGTGACTACAGATGCTATCTAGATACATGAAATTGTTATATAATTTGACCAAGAACAGTCAGAACCTCAACCGTCTGAAGCAATGGCGACAATGACATTCAGTATGGTCCTGCACCACTGCTACCGTGAGACTTGAGTCCGAGCCAGTAACCTGTACACAGCATCCAGTCAAAGCCATCAACTGCCTTTTCTCTCATGTCTTTTTCTCTCACGCTGTGCGACATGAGTTCACATAGAGTGAGCATGGAGAGAGATCCTGTCAACTTCCTTCATGCTGCTGGTGTACTGGTAGGAAAATGGACGATACATAACGGACTGTAAAGGGCAGTGAACATGTGCCATTTGGGAGGACGAACTGAAACCCTATCTGAAGAACAACATGAAGACACGCCAGAAGGATGAGTGCTGGGAAATAGGGTGTGGTCAACCATGCCTGTAATTGATTTAGCCTTATTCAAAATTACAGGTGACCATTGCTGTACATTCATATCCTGGGTGAGGATAACTTGACTATTGTAGAGGAACATCTGAAAGAGCTCAGCAGTGATCTCGCAAACTAACACCAACCAGACAACGATTGGAATCCGTTGAAGGGTTCAGTTATTATTTGGTGTTATGGGAACTACAATGTTTATTTGATTGATTTATGTCTTGGAAATGTGTTTTTTCAATAAATACGTATAACGGTCTAAGGCACTGCATCTCAGTGCAAGAGGCATTACTACAGTCCCTGGTTCGATTCCAGGCTGTATCACATCTGGACGTGATTGGGAGTACCATAGGGCGGCGCACAATTGGCCCAGCGCCGTCCGGGTTTGGCCGCCATTGTAAATAAGAATTTGTTCTTAACTGACTTGCCTAGTTAAATAAAAAGGTTAAATAAAAAATAATTTGTGTTAAAAATTGTGCAGCTAAGCTGTTGACATTTCTTGCCATGTCATTACTGACCCCTGAAGGAGACACCTCAGAACCCTATTTACCGGATATATTTCCTATGCCTGATGAAGACTATGATAATCCATAACGACAAGGTAAAAACATTGACTTAATGGTGAAACATGTCCATAGGCCATGGTCACGGCGGAGGTTATGTGAATGGTGCTCCCAAGGTAGAGTGAACCATAACCTGCTCCAGAGCACTCAGGAGTGTTCATCATCAATCTCTCTGTACTTTGCTCTGTTCATCTTTCCCTCGATCCTGACTAGTCTCCCAGTCCATGCCGCTTAAAAACATCCCCACAGCATGATGCTGCCACCACCATGCTTCACCCTGGGATGCTGCCAGATGTGATGCTTGGCATTCAGGCCAAAGAGTTCAATCTTGGTTTCATCAGATCAGAGACACTTGTTTCTCACGGGCTAAGAGTCCTTTAGGGTCATTTTTAGCAAACTCCAAGTGGGCTGTCATGTGTCTTTTACTGAGGAATGGCTTCCGTCTGGCTACTCTACCATAAAGGCCTGATTGGTGGAGTGCTGCAGAAATGGTTGTCCTTCTGGTAAGTTCTCCCATCTCCACAGAGGAACTCTGGAGCTCTGTCAGAGTGACCATTGGGTTCTTGGTTACCTCCCTAACCAAGGCCCTTCTCCCCCGATTGCTCAGTTTGGCCTGGCAGTCAGCTCTACGAACAGTCCAAACTTCTGTCATTTAAGAATGATGGAGGCCACGGTCTTCTTGGGGACCTTCAATGCAGCAGAATTTTTTTGGTACCCTTCCCAAATATGTGCCTCAACACAATCCTGTCTCTGAGCTCAACGGACAATTTCTTTGACCTCAGGGCTTGGTTTTTGCTGTGACATGCACTGTCAACTGTGGGACCATTCATAGACAGGTGTGTGCCTTTCCAAATCATGTCCAATCAATTAAATTCACTACAAGTGGACTCCAATCAAGTTGTAGAAACATCAAGGATGATGATCAATGGAAACAGGATGCACCAGAGCTCCATTTCAAGTCTCATATGTAAATAAGGTATTTCTGTTTTTAAATCAGCTTTCCCTTTGCCAATGTAGGGTATTGTGTGTATATGAATTAAATATTTTCCTCATCAATTTTAGGATAAGGCAGTAACGTAACAAAATGTGGAAAAAGGGGTCTGAATAGTTTCAAAATGCACTGTATGTTGGATAGGTACGAGGCCAGCACAGTACATATCATGGGTATATAATGTTATGGAAGCATTCTTCTCATCCGATCAAACTATTATCCCTATTGTGACGCTACGTAGCACTCACTCTGGTTAAACCAGAGTACTTCTTTCTCTGCTTTATCCCAGTATTCAATCTTGTGGGGATTGTTTTGTGGCTTTTTTTATATTGTGTACATGAGATTTTAAATCACTTTCACTGTTAGTAAGGCCAGTAAATCGAGACTGCCAAGTGACATCGCATACCACAGAAAAGTATTGTCAGAAAAATGATGAGACTGCTGCCAAACGTCTCTTCCTGCTGTGACCTTGAGAAATATTATTGTAACTTGTGTATGAGGAAAACATCTAGTTGTTTATAATCGAGAGAAACCAAACTCTTTTTTTTTTAAATACACTTCCTAGAATAATAATCAACCAAAACAATAAATGAAATACTAAAGACCATACCCAAATTAATCTTCTTGAAAATGTGTCGTATGAAACTTTAATCTTTCCCATTCAAATGTATACCTCTCTTCTGGGTACAAATAAAAAGTCAGTAATTCTCCACATCTGGGTGTTGGCCCTCTAACTGAGAAGTAAATGCTGGCCGAAAGACAACTCCCCTCCTCCTGGCTGCCTGGTGGTCTGCTCTGACTGGCTCCTTTGGCCATGGAAGGGTGCACGGCTGGCCACATGTTTAATTAGTGGGCGGTTCAAAGACTGTGGATCTCAGTGGTTTAAAGTTTCAACTGAGTCAGCCATGTTAAAAGGGAGGGATATACAGAAGTTTAATAATCAAGGCTTGAAGAGAGTCAAGAGTCTCATTAGAGGCTAGCAGGACCTGTCAGGATTAGAACTGGGCTCTAATCAGTATGGCGTGTTCTCATCGTGGGTTAAAACCAAGAACCTGTAGTAAAGAGCATAAAAGACAACTCGGGTCCTAATCTTGGACTGCTTTGAAAACTCTGAGGACTTTGTTTCATGAATCATATGCTGTACATGTGTGATGTCGAATATGGCTTACTGGAAAAGCCATATTAGAACGAAATATTGTGCAAGTATGTATATGTGTGTGTGAGTGTGTGTGTGTAGATGTGTTTATGTTTGCAAGAGTGTGTGTGTGTGTGTGGTGTTTGAGAAACCTGGCTGGTGTCCTGGGAAAGCCAAGGGTAAAGTACCGAGGTCCAGTGAAAGTAAACACCCTGTCCAGTGGAAACCTACAGCAGGCGCCTCAGGACACTAAACAGAATATACATCTCACAACCCAAATTTTGGGAGTAGCTATACACACCCCAGGTTAATTGAGCAAGACTTCTCAAAAATGTAAATTTGCTTCATGTAATCATGAAGGATTCCTGTTATTGGTTGACTTTTTGTATTATTATTCTGTATGTAAATCCAAGACATTCAAGGGTCTTTTTTTCTTTTCTTTTTTCTTTTTTTCTCTAGATTGTAGAATAATAGTGAAGATAAACTGTGAAATAACTTATGGGATTGTGTAGTCAGAAAAAAAGTGTTAAACAAATAAAACAAATATTTTAGATTCTTCAAAGTAGTCACCCTTTGCCTTGACAGCTTTGCACACTCTTAGCATTATCTCAACCAGTTTCATGAGTTAGTCACCTGGAATGCATTTCAATTAACAGGTGTGTCTTGTTAAAAGTACATTTATAGAATTTATTTCCGTCTTAATGCATTTGAGCCAATCAGTTGTGTTGTGACAAGGTAAGAGTGGTATACAGAAGATAGCCCTATTCGGTAAATGGCCAAGTCCATATTATGGTAAGAACAGCTCAAATAAGCAAAGAGAAATGACAGTCCATCATTATTTTAAGACATGGTCATTCAATCCGGAAAATTTCAAGAACTTTGAAAGTTTCTTCAAGTGCAGTCGCAAAAACCATCAAATGCTATAATGAAACTGGATCTCATGAGGACCGCCACAGGAAAGGAAGACCCAGAGTTACCTCTAATGAACTTATCCTCTGCAGCAGAGGTATCAGACCAATGGACAGATTTCCACCAGTGTAACATCCATTGCACGTGTTTCTTGGCCCAAGCAAGTCTCTTCTTCTCATTGGTGTCATTTAACCAATATAAATAAATAAAATATGCGGCCTTTTAAGCATTCTAGTACAGTTAAATAGTTATCACACACAAGGACGCAGCGATCTAAGACACTGCATCTCAGTGCAAGAGGCGTCACTAGTCCCTGGTTCGAATCCAGGCTCTATCACATCCGGCCGTGATTGGGAGTCCCATAGGACGGCGCACAATTGGCACAGCATTGTCCGGGATTGGCCGGGGAAGTAGTCATTGTAAATAAGAACAAATTCTTAACTAACTTGGCAAGTTTAAAAAATAGGTTACACACACACTGATCAAAAAATTATTTTGTTGGCATTTACACGTCCCCATTACCAGTAAAACATAATCAAAAACGATTTATTTCACTTACTTGCTGTGCGGTTTCATTGTTCATTTCATTCTCAACCAGGATATCTATGGAACGCTGTTTGGGTCCTTGTGTGTCAAATAACACTATTTGACGTGTCATAAGCTTGTTGACCAATCAGGATCTGAATGGGACTGCACGTTACATAATACATAACCCGGTCCGGTCGAGCCTCACTAGCCAGATGAAGCTAGCTGGTTGCTTATAACGTTGGATTTGGGCAACAGCGTTAAGTACCTGGCTAGCTATTTAAACTCAGCAAAAAAAGATAGGGTCCTGAAAAGGGGACCTGTCTTTCAAAGATAATTTGTAAAAATCCAAATAACTTCACAGGTCTTCATTGTAAAGGGTATAAACACTGTTTCCCATACTTGTTCACTGAACCATAAACAATTAATGAACATGCACCTGTGGAACGGTCGTTAAGACACTAACAGCTTACAGACGGTAGGCTACTAAGGTGAGTTATGAAAACTTAGGATACTAAAGAGGCCTTTCTACTGACTGAAAAACACCAAAAGAAAAATGCCCAGGGACCCTGCTCATCTGCGTGAACGTGCCTTAAGCATGCTGCAAGGAGGCATGAGGACTGCAGATGTGGCCAGGGCAAAAAATTGCAACGTCTGTACTGTGAGATGCCTAAGACAGCGCTACAGGGAGACAGGACGAACAGCTGATCGTCCTCGCAGTGGCAGACCACGTGTAACAACACCTGCACAGGATCGGTACATCCGAACATCACACCTGCGGGACAGGTACAGGATGGCAACAACTGCTCGAGTTACACCACGAACGTACAATCCCCCCCACCAGTGCTCAGACTGTCCGCAATAAGCTGAGAGAGGTTGGACTGAGGGCTTGTAGGCCTGTTGTAAGGCAGGTCCTCCCCAGACATCACCGGCAACAACGTCTCCTATGGACACAAACCCACCATCGCTGGATCAGACAGGACTGACAAAAATTGCTCTTCACCCTCCGAGTCACGGTTTTGTCTCACCATGGGTGATGGTTGGATTCGCTTTTATCATCGAGGCCTGTACTCTGCGGTGGGATTGATTTGGAGGTGGAGGATCAAATAAGTGACTATGCATATATGATGAACAGAGAGTAGCAGTAGAGTAAAAGAGGGGTTGGCGGGTGGTGGGACACAATGTAGATATTCCGGTTAGCTAATGTTCGGGAGCACTGGTTGGTCGGACCAATTGAGGTAGTATGTATATGAATGTATAGTTAAAGTGACTATGCATACATGATAAACAGAGAAGTATGCCTAAGACAGCGCGACAGGGAGACAGGACGAACATGGCTTGGGGGTAAAAACTGTTGAAGCCTTTTTGTCCTAGACCCGGCACTCCGGTACCACTTGCAATGGGGTAGTAGAGAGAACAGTCTATGACTGGGGTGGCTGGGGTCTTAGACAATTTTCAGGGCCTTCCTCTGACACCGCCTGGTGTAGAGGTCCTGGATGGCAGGCAGCTTAGCCCCAGTGATGTACTGGGCCGTATGCACTACCCTCTGTAGTGCCTTGCGGTCAGAGGCCGAGCAATTGCCGTACCAGGCAGTGATGCTCTCGATGTTGCAGATGCAGAACCTTTTGAGGATCTCAGGACCCATGCCAAATCCTTTTAGTTTCCTGAGGGGGAATAGGCTATGTCGTGCCCTCTTCATAATTCTTCATAACAGCCTCGTCAATGAGAATGGGGGCGTGTTCGGTCCTCCTTTTCCTGTAGCCCACAATCATCTCCTTAGTCTTGGTTACGTTGAGGGATAGGTTATTATTCTGGCACCACCCGGCCAGGTCTCTGACCTCCTCCCTATAGGCTGTGTCGTCGTTGTCGGTGATCAGGCCTACCACTGTTTTGTCGTCTGCAAACTTAATGATGGTGTTGGAGTCGTGCCTGGCCATGCAGTCGTGGGTGAACAGGGAGTACAGGAGGGGACTGAGCACGCACCCTTGAAGGCTCCAGTGTTGAGGATCAGTGTGGATCTGTCATGGTCTGGGGCGGTGTGTCACAGCATCATCGGACTGAGCTTGTTGTCATTGCAGGCAATCTCAAAGCTGTGCGTTACAGGAAAGATATCTTCCTCCCTCATGTGGTACCCTTCCTGCAAGCTCATCCTGACATGACCCTCCAGTATGACAATGCCACCAGCCATACTGCTCGTTGTGTGTGATTTCCTGCAAGACAAGAATGTCCGTTCTGCCATGGCCAGCAAAGAACCCGGATCTCAATCTCATTGAGCACGTCTGGGACCTGTTGGCGCGGAGGGCTAGGGCCATTCCCCCCAGAAATGTCCAGGAACTTGCAGGTGCCTTGATGGAAGAGTGGGGTAACATCTCACAGCAAGAACTGGCAAATCTGGTACAGTCCATGAGGAGACGCACTGCAGTACTTAATGCAGCTGGTGGCCACACCAGATATGGACTGTTACTTTTGATTTTGACCCTCCCTTTGTTCAGGGACACATTATTCAAATTCTGTTAGTCACATGTCTGTGGAACTTGTTCAGTTTGTTTCAGTTGCTGAATCTTGTTATGTTCATACAAATATTTACACATGTTAAGTTTTCTGAAAATAAACGCAGTTCTTTCATGAACTGAAGTTTAATTTCAATAGGCGAACAACAATACTTACAAGGATTCCTAAATCATTGCTAAGAATAATGAAAATGACTGCAGTTTCTACTGGTCATTGTTTTCACGCTGGTTGTATTGGTGCTAGCTTGGTACCCCTGAAGTTGCGGTCTAACAAATTATACTTTATTACCAACGCGGTATTGAAAACACATTGTTCATGGCTGGTGTTTACAGACTTCTTTGTACAGCTTTGACAATGCTACTATATATGTTTTGATACGCAAAGACCCAAATGGCGTTCCATAGTATGTATGTCGTGAAGCTAATAGCAGTGACGCTATTACTGTGCAACTCTGGTAGGGCAACATCTGAAAAATAGCACACTTGGTAGTGTGTACCAGTGCTCAACCAGTCGGTGAAAGCCAACATCACCCACGACAGAGAACGGTTGATTGTCAAGGGCAATGGATTCCATTATCTTGGTTTTAATGGATTTCACTTTTGAGTTGTCTTGCTGAAATGTTCTTACTCTTTCAAATGACTGCTCGACATATTGACTGCTCAATCCACACACCAGATATTTTTGGCTAGATTAGGGATTCTGTATTGCACTTGTAGTGCAACATTTTACGTGGCGTCATTACGTCATGTACCTACGTTATATAGGTATGCATGACAGCTTTGACATCGATATTTTAACATCGGCGTTAAACTAGACATCGGGTTGATACCGATGTTGGCATTTTTAGCTAATATTGGCCGATTCCGATATGTTCACCGATATATTGTACATCCCTACTCAACACACCTCCAGGCTGTGTAAGGGCCATTTGACCAAGAAGGAGAGTGATGGAGTGCTGCATCAGATGACCAGGCCTCCACAATCACCTGACCTCAACCCAATTGAGATGGTTTGGGATGAGTTGGACCACAGAATTAAATAAAAGCAGCCAAAAAGTGCTCAGCATATGTGGAAACTCCTTCAAGACTGTTGGGAAAGCATAAAGCTAGTTGAGAGAACGCTAAGTGTGCAAAGCGGTCATCAAGGCAAAGGGTGGCTACTTTGAAGAATCTCAAACATAAAATATATTTTGATTTGTTAACACTTTTTTGGCTACGACATGATTCCATATGTGTTATTTCACAGTTGTGATGTCTTCACTATTATTCTACAATGTAGAAAATAGTACAAATAAAGAAAAACCCTTGAATGACCAAACCTTTGACTGGTATCATATGAGATGTATTCATTTGCGGATGTTGATCATCCCTTTCGTATGACATGTTACAACTTTGCAAAATGTACATTATGTTCAAAATTTGCAAAACGTACATTACAAATTTGCAAAATGTACAATATGTTCTGAATTTGCAAATGTATGATACAGTTACAAATTCCAATTTGTTGTGGCTAATGCTAGCTAGGTGGCTAATGTTAGCTAGCTCTAGGGGTTAAGGTTAGGATTTGGGGTTAAAGGGTTAGCTAAAAGGGTTAAGGTTAGGTGAAGGGTTAGCTAACATGCTAAGTTGTTACAAAGTAACTAAACAGTAGTAACTTAGCTAAGGTCCCCGTGATGAGTTTCAAACAAGCAACCTTCGGGTTGCTAGGCGTTCACGTTATACACCTACCCATCCACTCAGACCAACCACCCCTCCTTATGTTTTTGCCTTAAGTAATCTTATGCAACCATACCAAATGTAACATATCATACTAAGTTGAGTGTCCCGGCATTACGTTTACTATGTTACGTCTAGTCTATGAGACCAGTCTGTATGACAACAAGCTCTAATATTGCCATCTGTTGTAATATTTCACAACTCTAAACCGATGTTTGCAGAATGATTCCTGAAGAGAGTTGACTCATGTCTGACAGGACATATTGCCCAAGTGCCTCAAACTGATCGTTGAGACATTGCGCTGTAAGTAGCGCACGTAGGCTACTGAGACATTCTTGAATGTAAGGATATAGTAATTGCAGGTTCAGACAACCACAACGTCAATGGCTGGCACAGGCAAGTAGGGAAGTGAACTCAGGTCGCTGGCAAACACCCTACCCGTCACACGAAAGAGGTTAACTGGCTTGGTGGGAATTGGTGAGGATCGCTAAATGGCCCCTCCAAATGGGAAGGCAGGTCCTTGTGCTTTGACCTAGCATGGCCCCCTCACATGTCCTGTCGTGCGTTCTGATGGCCTCATGGCCGCCATCTCACTTCTGACACCACTGTAGTAAAACAGCCGCGCAAGGAAGTAAACCCAGGTCCCTGGTGTGAAATGCAAATACCCTACGAATCGTGCCAATCGGATTAATCCGCTAGGTGAGAATTGTAACGTGGCTCATATATGGAGGATCACTACTATATCGCCATTAATGATTGAACATCATTGCCCCAGGGCAGTGATATGGGACATTGCCCTGTTTAGGAAATGCCATCTTTTGGATGGGACGTTAAACGGGTGTCCTGACTCTCTGTGTCACTTAAGATTACATGTCACTTAATCATAAGAGTAGGGGTGTTAACCCCGGTGTCCTGGCCCTCATACCATCATGGCCACCTAATTATCCACAACTTCCAGTTGGCTCATTCACCCTCTCTCCCCTGTAACTATTCCCTAGGTTGTTGCTGTAAATAAAAACATGTTCTCAGTCAATTTACCTGGTAAAATAACGTTTAAAATAAATACAATGTAAAAAATAACTGTCTTACCCAATCAGAACCCAAAATATAAGATCGTTTTAGCCTACTCAACTGTTTGTAAACAATGTCATTGCTCCTTTATGTAATTCAATAGCCTATCAAATTCGATAACATATACACCTGTTCGCTTGCAATAGCCTATGAACGAATCATTGAATGTGTGCCATCCAAAAGATAACATGCCAACAAATGAATCGAAATGTAGGCTATGTATGCTGGTAATTGACTTTAACGTTTGGCTAGGTTACATTGTAGCATCATGCGATATAACATCACCAAGAGTGCAGACTTCGCAGGTACACTTGATCCTAGTTTTACCATAGCCTACCCAGCCCGGAAAGTTACAGTAATTCCACTCACCGCAACGATGACCATGCGGTTCTTCGACCTCTTTTTATTCACCTGTCCACTCTGTCTCATCTGATTGTCTCGACCAGGTGAACCTAGTAAATTGGCAGCCTGCTCAGTCGAAAGGTCATCTGCTTTGGATATTTCCATTCTGCAGAAAGTTTTTCCCGGGGGGTTTATAACAAAGTTTTTGCAGACTTGAGAGAAAATAGTCTGGTCTCTTTTGCCTTTGGATTTTGTAGGGCTCAATGAAGAACCGCCTTCTTTTAGTGTTGACGTCTCGAAGTTAGCGTTGTAGCCTAATCCTTACACAACATGTGCAGCCAGCTGAGTCAGGGTGAAGTACACTATTGGAGTAGTACCATTAAAAAGTACATTACAAGACCACCGCGACCAAGTACTGCCACACCACCCTCACGAATGGCAGAGGAAACGTCGAAAATATACGCCACAATAGGTATGGAGAGCTAGAGTTGGACGTTTGTAATTATGTTGAGAGGATATTTGTAATTAGCCAACATTCGCTTTATGTACAATAACTACTCACTGTAATTATTACAATAGACTACCTCGGACATGTATAAAGACAGCTAAACTTCAGTTTGAAGGTGGTATACTGTTTTGGCTACACAACTCAACATCGCTCAAGGAAAAATTCTACAAGTTCAGATAATACATCACTGCCGCCACCTTTTGGTGACCATGAAGCTTGCAACCGCCAACCTCATAACCTTCAAGACTATGGCTAATACGAGTGCTTATTTTGTAGATTGGGAGGTGCCGGAACAAAAAGTGAGCGCGAGAGGTAACTGACCTAAGGAGTTCTGAGGCACCAGAAGGCATTGCATGCATATCAACGCATTTGCGTTGTGGCATAGAGCAGTAGAATAAAAGCATTTACAGAAGTTGCACATGGGAAAACATTGTTGAGGTCTATTATCCGAGAAAATGTTTGCCTTTTATAAACACATTTCGTGAAATTCTATGTCATTTTACATGACTGGAGACTTTGGCAGCATCTTTTTAAAATACCGCACAAAACGACCAGCTGAGATCAGTAAAACGGCCTTGTCTTGAATCCATCTATAGCCTAGGCCTAGGTGGAGACATTGTAGGCTACAATATGAGGAGGAAATTATAGTCCTAAAAATGACTCACACACTGATGCGCAGCTCACTCCTGGTTGGCAGATGTGCTCGTGCCAAAGCCTATTTCGCTCTCTCTCTCTTGTAAAACAATCAATGGCGATATTAGCATGTAAATCTTAGTGGGACAATCTTAACATTTTTTTATGCATGTTAGCAAAGCCACAACACGACACTAAACAATACATTAATTGCACTATAACAGTGCCAACAAACTGTTAGGACCTACATAAAGCTGTCCCAACAGCAAAGCTTACTTTCAGCACCATGGAGTGAATCCTTACCACCGCTACACCTGGATATCAGCAGAGCCTTGTCTGGCAGCGAAACAGTTCATTCAGCCTCATTTACTGCTTTAAAAAAACATAGCTGATATTGCTGACCTGCTTAGAGAAAATTAATGTGGTTTCTACTGATAATTGAGATGTACAACTATAGCATAAAGGAACGATGAATGGATAAGAGGTAATCCGTAATTTTTATTAAGACATTAATGAGCGAGCTAAGGCGGACATACTCGATATAACTATTTGTTCAGCACTTTTTAAAAGTGTAGTGACAGAATTCAGAACATGGACTGTTCTTACAGCAGACAATGAAAGCTCTTGCAATATTCAATGATTACATTTCTCTGAAACAGGCTATAGGCTACATAGCTGTGTGTTGCCGCTTTCCATGTCTGTTGTCTGTAACTTGTGAGGTGTGGAAACACTTTGTTGCTTTTATGAATTTTGTCTTGCTGCTTTTTGTTCTATGTTGCTCTGTCTGTATGCTACGTCTTGCTTGTCCTATGTTGCTCTGTCTGTATGCTATGTCTTGCTTGTCCTATGTTGCTATTGTCTATATTGTAATTGTTTTTAATAACCTGCCCAGGGACTGCGGTTGAAAATGAGCCGGCTGGCTAAAACCGGCACTTTTACTGAAACGTTGATTAATGTGCACTGTCCCTGTAAAAATAAACTCAAACTCAAATAAAATAAATAATCTCAAACATGTGCACCAGCAAGTCAGAACAGTAGGCTAAGTTATGAGGGGGGAAAGGGACCCAATTATTAGGGTGAGGCACATGGGCTACTAACAGCTTACTACACAACATACAATTAGAATTGCTTTCTTAGCTATGATATACATGTCTCCCAGGCATATTACATAATTTATGTAGCAGCATATAAGACATTGTTGGACTCACCTTGTTATGCTGTGCTCACTTGAACAGGAAGGTGGCATGGCGGTCCTTGTGGGCCCTCAGTTGTCTTGAACATGGAAGAAGTCATGCTGGATTGACAGTATGGCCAATGTATTCAACCTTTTCTGGCCCATGGTGTTGCATGTGAATATTTTTCCATTTAAGCTTGGAAAAGATACCCTTAAACCCAGACTTGGCTCACACATCATCTCCATTGAATTGCTTTGCAATGCTTGCAGTTAGCTACTGATTCCTTCCAAACCACTCGTTGAATTTGAGATTTCCAACTTGTTGTGTAATGTTTGTCCAATGGCCGATGAGCATCGATACATTTCATCTATAATTTCTTTATATGACAAGGTTTGAAAAGATTTTGCCAGTAGATTGTCAACTTGATTCACAATGATGAATGCTTGTCTAGCTAGCTAAGATTTTGACAGTATTATGTTGACATGATCAGTCCAATCAAAGCTACAGTAGATATAACGTGATTTGAAATTTTATCTGTGGCCAATTACCTTGAGGCTTCTTAGATGGGCACTCCTCATGTAAGTCTATGGCAACACCCAAGGGGCTTGAATTTTTGAGCTCTCCCCTGTAGATTTTGCACTGACGTAGAGTCTCCATGAGTGACAGATCACTGAGCCAATCACGGCGCAACTAGAGAACATTACCAACCCCTACGCTCTGTATTTTCCGCTGGCTGCCCCACCACCACAGAAAGCACTGAGCTAGGCTTAAACACCTGTATTTTGGAGCTGCCTTACTCAAGAAAGCAAAAAAGAGACTATGTTTGTATGCGGCTTTATTAACTCAAAGATATTTTTTACAATGTTTGCAAACTGATATGTGACACGTATTAATGCCAAAATAACATGCAAAACAGGTAATAACTGCAATGCGTGCGCTGGGTGTCGGGAAGCAATTTCAGGGAGTGAATAATTTAATTAATAAATGAAAACATAATGCAAAACAACAAACACAGACATGAAACTGGCACAAAAAACATTGACACTTGGGAAGGAACCATATCGGGCAGATAATCAAGGAGGTGATGGAGTCCAGGTGAGTGTCATTATGTGCTGATGCGAGTAATGATGGTGACAGGTGTCCACCATAATGAGCAGCCTGGTGACCTAGAGGCCAGAGAGGGAGTACACGTGACAACAAATGCATACAGTACCAGTCAAAAGTTTGGACAGACCTACTCATTCAAGTGTTTTTCTTAATTTGTACTATTTTCACGTAGTCTCCTCTGAACAGTTGATGTTGAGATGTGTCTGTTACCTGAACTCTGTGAAGCATTTATTTTAGCTGCAATTTCTGAGGCTGGTAACTCTAATGAACTTATCCTCTGCAGCAGAGGTAACTCTGGGTCTTCCTTTCCTGTGGTAGTCCTCATGAGAGCCAGTTTCATCAAAGCACTTGATGGTTTTTGCGACAGCACTTGAAGAAACTTTCAAAGTTCTTGAAATTTTCCAGATTGACTGACCTTCATGTTTTAAAATAATGATGGACTGTCATTTATCTTTACTTATTTGAGCTGTTCTTGCCATAATATGGACTTGGTCGTTTACCATATAGGGCTATCGTCTGTATACCATCCCTATCTTGTCACAACACAACTGATTGGCCCAAATGCATTAAAAAGAAAAGAATCCACAAATTAACTTTTAACAAGGCACACCTGTTAATTGAAATGCATTCCAGGTGACTAACTCATGAGTCTGGTTGAGAGAATGCCAAGAGTGTGCAAATCTGTCATCAAGGAAAGGGTGGCTACTTTGAAGAATCTCAAATATAACATATTTTTTTATATGTTTAACACTTTTTTGGTTACTACATGATTCCATATGTGTTATTTCATAGTTTTGATGTCTTCACTATTATTCTACAATGTAGAAAATTGTGGGGAAAAAACTTGTAGGTGTGTTCAAACGTTCGACTGGTACTTTAAATATATATATATATATATATATATATTGGCTAAATAGGTAGGGCTCAACACAAGTGGGCCCCACCTGCCCACTGAAAACAATATTGGGAAGTTGATCAAATATGTTGGTAGCTTACAGCATAGAGCGTTCTCTTTTCAGCAGGAGCCATTTTCTTTCCAAACTTTGTTTTCTCTCGATTGTATTTTAAATATTGCAAAGAACTGTTTGGTTTGTCTGCTGTTTTTTTTCAGTGACATATTTGCCGCACTTTCCCGACTGTAGGCTATTCTTTGTTATTGGGCTACATTCCACAGCTAGGCTTTTTTATTTTATTTTTTAAAGCTATTGGTCCTCTGTGGCTAAATTGTAGGTTTTTTCATGGTGTAGTAGGCTATTCTGAATGATTTCATTTATTTCTGAAGAGACTGCAGTCATTCTATAACTTTGACAAATGTATTCCAATTGATCAGGGGTGCTGCAGTTCCTTCAGAACGGGTATGATTCCATATGGAAATACATGATGAAGTGCAACACTGGATAGATGAGAGTTGCAGGCTCATGTATATCAGAGCAAAGAGGGAGAGAGATTATAAAAAGTGAATGTCATTCTAGTTATGTGAGAGATACTGGCGCTCTTCTTACACAGCCACGGCCAAGCGTTGGTTTCTAACAGAGGTTACGATGTTGCGCAAACCACAAACCACAAAACCAACCGAACACAAAACGACTCAGAATATTAGCCCCGTGCTGAAAATCTACTTTTTGACATCACGTTTTTTTTGTGGGGGCAGGATAATTAATGAAGAGGCAACTCGAATGAACTTTGATTGATTTTATTAGAATTGTTACTTTGCAAAAACATTGTTTTTCATGCCACGAAAGTTACTGGATCCGACCAAATAGGCTCGGAACAAAACAGTCCAAAACGGAGAGGTGCCAGGATCCGGCTCAAATTAAGCACTGGTTACTACTATGTCATCATAGTTCATGGTCATACCATCGAGGTATACGTTGTAACTTCACCACCTACTCAGTGAATGACTGCCATATGTACTACCCCTCAATAAAGGGAGCTACCAAAACCCAAAAAGTTTTTTACCACCATGAACGAATTTAGGCAATTAAACCAACCTCTCTTGCAGTGTAGCCATATGCAAAGCAATTATAGTGGGTTGAGTCGTCCTTAATTGTCTAGGAAGTGCATCACGGTCTCCAGGGCTAGGCCTATTTACCGTATTCACGGGGAAGCCGTTCAAATACACAGTGTTAACTTCCATCTACACCCACAAGGTGGTAGTGTTGTAACTCATTACTAGAGCCATAATGGCTGAGGCTTGACTTTGACAATGGACAGCACCTATTTTTACAGCAATTTTTCTCACGAAGGCATATTTATTTTCAACACGTTTTCCATAGCATTGTACATTGTATGTTTTTACAGCATTTGGGGTTGAGGTTAGGGTGTTCCACTGTCCCTCTGAGAAACGTAGTGCTCATGATGTCATGATGGCGATCACATTGCCAGCACTGGGGCAGGAACACACAACCTCTGACCTCTCCCTTGTGTGACACTCAGGATTTACAACATGCCTGGGACTTACTGTTTCTAGTGCTGCGTGTTTATCTTTCTTTCTCTGTTTGTGTGTGTGTTTATTTACTGTGAGTGAGTGATGTGCAGTGTCCTATGCTCAGTGAACTAGCTTTGCCGCAGCAGTGTGTCTCAGCAGAGAGCCGACAGCTGTCCTCAACCCAGCTGGCCATTAGAATATGACCTTATCTATTACCCTCACATTCAGCACTTATTGTCTCCGTCGCACATTCTCCCTTGTTCTTAGAATCTTCTCTCACATTTTGCTCTTGAAAAGGCCTATATTGTCAATTTGATGGTGATAGGTAAGGTCTATAAGTACAATTAAATTGCTATCTGGGTTCAATGGTTATGCCCCAAATGGCACCCTATTCCCTACAGTATATACTGTATTAATATACAGTATGAATCTACCATGTGTTCTCTCTCTGCTTCTCTCCCTCTCTTTCCCTCTGGGGTCAAGGCATACTTAAGAGTTTTTTATTTGATAGGGTTGCACGATTTAGAAAAATAAAATACAATTGCAGTATTTTCACCATTAATTGCGATCTTTACTTACCATATGATTTCTTAACAGATCTTTTCATGTCAGATTTTCTTCGGAGCAGATCTGATTGGTCAAAAATCCAATTAGTGAAACACATTTCAGAATTGGGCTGCCTTTCTGTCAGGTAGATGTGTTTTCTTATGTCCTCGAGTCACGGAAAGTATGCCCGGTCTAGTTCACTGGAGGCCTCTGTGCTTGAGATAGTTGTTTTGACATAATGGCTCAATGGCTGTGTCTACACTTGACAGTTAATGCATTGTTTGTATTCTGATCATGGAGTTCTGATAATGGAATTCCGAACACATCATGCGTTTACACCTGGATTTAAATGTGTTTACCATGCCCATATTGTGTGTAGTGCACTACTTTTGACCAGGTGCCATTTGGGACGCATATTGACATACCAAACATACCAGTTAGATCCATCAGGCATTTATGCCCAGGAGCAGAATTAGATGTCCAACAAGTGACAGCATAACTTTCCCTGGTCTCTTTCTGCTAATCCCACAGGGATTCATGGGTATAATGCTAATAACGTCAGAATGCCCTAACTTTTCCAAAGGCTGTTGCTGTTGAGGCTTTGGGGTTTATTAGTTTGGCTGCACCGCATGTCATCACCGTGTTTGAAAAATCAAACCGCCTCAGTGGTACTTGAGGGGACGTCGAGTGGCTTCTCCAGCTCCGTCCCAGGCGAACAATGACACTTGAATAATGTAATATGAAGTGGTGGGAGTCGTTCTTTAGTTTAAGAATTCATCAGCTGACAGTTTTGAGCGCGACTCTCGTCTTCCCTTGGAGAGAACGTAGGCCACTTATAAAAACGAGGTAAAAATGTAATGCTCGGGTGAATTATTCATTGGATGTGCGACATGCTCCTCAAAACGTTGCCATATTGAAATCGTCCTTCGTCTCAGCAATATCCGTCCCAGATGTCATGTACCGTACATCAGCCATCAAGACTATCTGAACAGATGAGTGGTTGATTGACAAGCTAAGCCAACCTGGTTGCTCACAGTATTTATGTCCTGTAGGAGGACAGCCTTAGATAACTAGAAACTTGATTGGCTCCATTTGTGTGTATGAAAGAGACCGCTGGTAGCATTGTTCTTGTTAACAATGTTGTGAACATACAGTGTGGGCCCTCCAACTGTCACTACACAAACATAGTACAATGCTGGAGGGTCTTGTTTGAAGCCGCTCATCCATGGTGGCTGTGCCAGGGTTTTTATAGTTGTGGAGGCAGCTCGGCTGGGGCTGAAAAAGGAGAAGGGGAGAGAGCTCACTTCTATTTTTCAGCTCTGGGTTTGGAAGGATTTGATCATATAGCCAACATCACCCCCTCGTCTCTCACTATGAGTAATGTGTTCCCCCCTGGTTATCCTCCCCCTCTCTCTCCCTCTCTTTCTCTCTCTCTTTCCCTCCTCTCCCTCTCTCTCTGCCTCTCTCTCTGTCGCTCTGTATGTATTTCTCTCTCTCTCTCTCCCTCTCTCTCTCTCTCTCTCTCTCTCTCATCCTCTCCCTCTCTCTCTGTCGCTCTGTCTGTATTTCTCTCTCTCTCTCTCTCTCTCTCTCTCTCTCATCCTCTCGGATTCTCCCAATCATGGATCACAGTCTGCATGATTTCTGCAGATCACTCCATTCCAATCAGTGCATTTGTTAAGGGTCATAGAACAAAAAACCTGTTATTCGCTTCACTTAAGCATTGTGGTGTGTTCTGTGTATAGGTCTGCCTGACAGAGCCATAAGGATACACCATACAGTATATAAGTCTAATTGTTTTGGACATATGTGTTATGTCACTGCTTTTTTCGCTTTCACTTGTGTAAGATTTTGTGTAACTCAGTGTCTTTTTTTAAAGATACGGCTCACGTCTTCACTGTAGTCTGTCGGAAACAAAGAACAACACATACAAATTCAACAGAAGCATTTTCTTCTCTTTCAATTTGCTTATGAAAGTAAGATGAGTCTTTTGGGGTTTATGAGCATATTACAAAAGCTTTTAATACAGCTGTGTTTGATATAGACAACGGCCAAGAACCTTGCTGGCGAACCTCAACCAAATATATATCCTGCAAGGACCATTGGTAAACCTCCTTGTGGAGAATAACCTTGATTTGTTAAGTGAAGGATATTGGCCATAAGGCACAGCCAGACAGACAAACTGATAAACAAACAAGCCTAGTGGTTAGAGCGTTGGACTAGTAACCGGAAGGTTGCGAGTTCAAGGTTGCGAGTTCAAACCCCCGAGCTGACAAGGTACATCTGTCGTTCTGCCCCTGAACAGGCAGTTAACCCACTGTTCCCAGGCCGTCATTGAAAATAAGAATGTGTTCTTAACTGACTTGCCTGGTTAAATAAAGGTAAAAAAAATAAAAAATAAAAAAAGACAGACAGACAGACAGAGGGTAAACTGTGAGACAGACAGACATGACACACACACAGACAGGGTAAACTGTGAGACAGACAGACTGACAGACAACAGTCAGACACCAGACAGATGAACAGACAGATGGACAGGCAGAGGGTTAAACTGTGTGAGACACAGCTGTAGTGCTAAAGATGTGTGGAGTGCTTCATCAATGTGTGTCAGACATGTCAAAGCGCGATACCTTTACTAAAGCTGGCGCAGCTGTTCTGAGCTTACTCTAGCTGTCAGTCACTAATAACCATCAATATTACAATAAAGTCTAGTATATCACAGATTGAAATGGCCATTGAACAGCAAGACATCTTGCAGATTGTGCCTTTTATAAGGTGTGCCTTTAAATTGACAGTTATATTCAACGACCTTGTACGGAACCTGCTTTTCCTCCGTCCAAATGTGATGAATGAAGGCTATGATATTTCCACGTTGTGTTTACCATATAAAAAGCATAAAGGCCTTCCCATAGCATGTCCCTGAGAGTGTGCCCAGTTTAACTTCTGAATATGACCTTTGACCTCTCACACATTGAAAAGCCTTATCACCTTGTAGCAGGAGAGATGTGGCACAAATATCCAACTTAAGAGCGATTCCACAAGAGATTGGTCCAAAGATATTTATGGTGCTTTGGATCTTCCTGAAATGAAATCCTTAGGAAGGTATTTTTCGGGGAAGGATGTTTGTCTTGTATACAAAATGAGAGCATCCTCACCGATTGCATCACTGCTTGGTATGGCAACTGCTCGGCATCCGACCATAAGGCGCTACAGAGGGTAGTGCGCATGGCCCAGTACATCACCGGGGCCAAGCTTCCTGCCATCCAGGACCTCTATATCAGGCGGTGTCAGAGGAAGGCCCAAAAAATGGTAAAAAACTCCAGTCACCCAAGTGATAGACTGTTCTCTCTGCTACTGCAAGGCAAGCGGTACCAGAGCTCCAAGCTCCTTAACAGCTTCTACCCCTCCCCTTTGTTTTTACACTGCTGCTACTCACTGTTTATTATCTATGAATAGTCATTTTACCCCTACCTGTACAAACTTTTATTTTAATTTATTTAGTAAATAAATTAGTAAATAATATTTAGTAAATAAAGCTTAACTCTATTTTCTCAACTGCAATGTTGGTTAAGGGTTTCTAAGAAAGCATTTCACGGTAAGGTCTATCTACACCTGTTGTATTCGGCACAAATACAATTTGATTTGATTATTGACAAATAATTGATTAAAGTTGAGAAATGTGTGACATTTTGGCTTCAAACACGTCTTCTTTTAGACAGTAAAATTATTATCCTGTAGATGCTACAAAGCTAGTCCTGGTCTCATTTGAAACCACACCCTGTGTTCTGTTTTTGGGAGCTAACTTGCTTACCACTTTTTCCATGTGGTTTCTTCCTTCACAGACTCCATGAAATGATGACCTCTTCCTAAATATTTGGTCAAATGATACATTTTGTGTATGGTTTCTTAGACAAAGGGGTGGCTCAACTTACCCCTTCGGCTCAACTTACCCCTATAACTCAGCTTACCTCACTCTCCCCTCCTCAAACTTTGACATCATAACACATAGTTTAGCTGTTCTCAGAATCTTTCTATCAATCAAATGCAATCAAATGTATTTATAAAGCCCTTTTTACATCAGCTGTCATGTCTGACCTTTAGTAGTTGGGTACACATGCCAGTATATGACTTGCATTCACGGATACGGTTTGGTGGGAAAAACAATATGAATCACAATTGATTTTTATCAAGATTGTTGCTTTTGTCCATTTTCCTCTCTACAAAAGGCCTTATGTACAAAATGTGCAGGGCTGAAAAATAAATCTGGCCATGTTTTCCAGGATTTGGCCAATATCCTTATTCAGACTTACTTGTTTTGTGAGTATTTTCAACAACTGCCATGTTCCCCAGTCCCACTCTATTTTGCTTTCATTATTCATACATTTCTCTTCACATACAGTGGGGAGAACAAGTATTTGATACACTGCCAATTTTGCAGGTTTTCCTACTTTCAAAGCATGTAGAGGTCTGTAATTTTTATCATGGGAACACTTCAACTGTGAGAGACGGAATCTAAAACAAAAATCCAGAAAATCACATGTATGATTTTTAAGTAATTAATTTGCATTTTATTGCATGACATAAGTATTTGATACATCAGAAAAGCAGAACTTAATATATGGTACAGAAACCTTTGTTTGCAATTACAGAGATCATACGTTTCCTGTAGTTCTTGACCAGGTTTGCACACACTGCAGCAGGGATTTTGGCCCACTCCTCCATACAAACCTTCTCCAGATCCTTCAGGTTTCAGGGCTGTTGCTGAGCAATACGGACTTTCAGTTCCCTCCAAAGATTTTCTATTGGGTTCAGGTCTGGTGACTGGCTAGGCCACTCCAGGACCTTGAGATGCTTCTTACGGAGCCACTCCTTAGTTGCCCTGGCTGTGTGTTTTGGGACATTGTCATGCTGGAAGACCCAGCCACGACCCATCTTCAATGCTCTTACTGAGGGAAGGAGGTTGTTGGCCAAGATCTCGCGATACAGGGCCCCATCTATCCTCCCCTCAATACGGTGCAGTCGTCCTGTCCCCTTTGCAGAAAAACATCCCCAAAGAATGATATTTCCACCTTCATGCTTCACGGTTGGGATGGTGTTCCTTGGTTTGTACTCATCCTTCTTCTTCCTCCAAACACGGCAGGTGGAGTTTAGACTAAAAAGCTCTATTTTTGTCTCATCAGACCACACAACCTTCTCCCATTCCTCCTCTGGATCATCCAGATGGTCATTGGCAAACTTCAGACGGGCATGGACATGCGCTGGCTTGATCAGTGGGACCTTGCATGCACTGCAGGATTTTAATCCATGACGGCGTAGTGTGTTACTAATGGTTTTCTTTGAGACTGTGGTCCCAGCTCTCTTCAGGTCATTGACCAGGTCCTGCCGTGTAGTTCTGGGCTGATCCCTCACCTTCCTCATGATCATTGATGCCCCACGAGGTGGGATCTTGCATGGCACCCCAAACTGAGGGTGATTGACCGTCATCTTGAACTTCTTCCATTTTCTAATAATTGCGCCAACAGTTGTTGCCTTCTCACCAAGCTGCTTGCCTATTGTCCTGTAGCCCATCCCAGCCTTGTGCAGGTCTACAATTTTATCCCTGATGTCCGTACACAGCTCTCTGAGTCTTGGCCATTGTGGAGAGGTTGGTGTCTGTTTGTTTGAGTGTGTGGACAGGTGACTTTTATACAAGTGCAGTTAATACAGGTAATGAGTGGAGAACAGGAGGGCTTCTTAAAGAAAAACTAACAGGTCTGTGAGAGCCAGAATTCTTACTGGTTGGTAGGTGATCAAATACTTATATCATGCAATAAAATGCAAATTAATTACTTAAAAATCATACAATGTGATTTTCTGGATTGTTGTATTAGATTCCGTTTCTCACAGTTGAAGTGTACCTATGATAAAAAATGACAGACCTCTACATGTTTTGTAAGTAGGAAAACATGCAAAATTGGCAGTGTATCAAATACTTGTTCTCCCCACTGTATGGCTTTCTTATTACAGATAAATCAATCTAAGCAAACAATGATCTGCTGCCTAAAGCCACAGGACAAATTAGCTAACCTTTCCACCAAACAGACTAATTAAGTTCCTGCTGTCCATGCTTATTCAAATTATTTGGCACTCATGGTAAAGTACGGGATGTAGAGATGTGGAGAAACAATTCACATAGGCAGATGGCATAGGCTAATATGATATTTGACATATTGTGTTTTATTGCAGGCCACTTGATGATTAAAAGGGACATTCAAAATTGAAGTTTGTCTAACGTTTTAAGACATAAAGTTGTCTAATGTCAAGATGAATCCCCATCCCATGCCATCGATTGTGTGATCCAGCTACGTTCCTCAGCCTTATGCCTCAACCCTAACTGAATGAACAACACAAGCAATGTATAGAATTAAAATGTAACATGATATGGTGCTAATGTTTTTGATTCATTTAGAGTTGTGGCATACAGGTGAATCTACAAAATAGATGGCCTGAGACATGGATTTATCTCAACATGAGACCACAGTAGCTAGGTTTCCATCCAATTGGCGACAGATTTTATTGTGGATATTATAAAATCTGCATAAAACAATATGCACCTTTTCTCAACAGAGATGTGTCTGTCTGTCTGTCTGCCTGCCTGCCTGCCTGCCTGCCTGCCTGCCTGCGTTTCCATCAAACATACTTATTGCAGATAAAAGGATGTATGTGATGACGTAGTGCACCTAAAAATTACTTTTGCGGTTAAATTCCCATGTATCGAATACAAAATACAGTGCCTTCAGAAAGTATTCACACCCCTTGACTTTTTCCACAATTTGTTGATCTACAGACAATACCACATAATGTCAAAGTGGACTTATGAATTTACAATGAAAAGCTAAATGTATTACGTCAATAAGTATTCAACCTCTTTGTTATGGCACGCCTAAATAAGTTCAGGAGTAAAAATGTCATTAAAAAGTGTCACAATAAGTTGCATGGACTCACTCTGTGTGCAATAATAGTGATTAACATGATTTTTGAATGATTACCTCATCTCTGTAACCTCCACGTATACAATTATCTGTAAGGTCCCTTAGGCACCTACCCTTTGAGCATGGTGAAGTTATTAGTTACACTTTGAATGGTGCATCAGTATACCCAGTCACTACAAAGGTACAGGTGTCCTTCCCAACTCTGTTTGCCTAAAAGGAAGGAAACCACTGAGGGATTTAATCATGAAAACAGTTACAGAGTTTAATGGCTGTGCTAGGAGAAAACAGAGAATGGATCAACACAATTGTAGTTACTCCACAATACTAACCTAAATGACAGAGTGAAAATAAGCAAGCCTGTGCAGGATAAAAATATTCAAAATAATATTTGCATTAAGTCAAAGGTAAGGTAAAACTGCAAAATACAAAGCATTATGTTTGTGGCAAAATCGAACACATCACTGAGTACCACTCTTCATATTTTCAAGCATGGCGGTGGCTGCATCATTTATGGGTATGCTTGCCATCGGCAAGGACTAGGGAGTTTTTAGGATAATAATAATTGGAATAGAGCCAAGCACAGACAAAATCCTAGAGGAAAACCTGGTTCAGTCTTTTTTCCAACAGACACTGGGAGACAAATTCACTTTTCAGTAGGACAATAACCGAAATCACAAGGCCAAATATACTCTGAAGTTGCTTACCAAGATGCCATTGAATGTTCCTGAGTGGCCTAGTTGCAGTTTTGACTTAAATTGGCTTGAAAATCAATGGCAAAATTTGAAAATGGCTGTTTAGCAATGATCCACAACCAATTTGACAGAGCTTGAAGAATAAAAAAATAACAATGGGCAAATATTATTTAATCCAGGTGTGCAAAGCTCTTAGACACTTACGCAGAAAGACTCACAGCTGTAACCGCTTTCAAAGGTGATTCTAACATGTATTGACTCAGGAGTGTGGAAAACTTAGGTACATTTATATTTTTGTATTTTTCTGTATTTAATTTCCCCCCAAAATTCTTACATTTCTCAAAACATCATCATCATTATGTGGTATTGTGTGTAGATTTTTGATAATTTGATAATTTGTTTTAATTCAGCCTCACAACAACATTTTGAATAATATGTCAAATGGTATGAACATTTTCAACACTGCTGATGATTTTGTCACAAAAACCTGCGTTGTATAGCGAATGTGCCCAAATAATCAATCAATCAAATGTGTATACAGTTGAAGTCGGAAGTTTACATACACCTTAGCCAAATACATTTAAACACGCTTTTTCAGTTCTGCCCACAAATTTTCGATAGGATTGAGGTCAGGATTTTGAGATGGCAACTCCAACACCTTGACTTTGTTGTCCTTAAGCCATTTTGCCACAACTTTGGAAGTATGCTTGGGGTCATTGTCAATTTGGAAGACCCATTTGCGACCAAGCTTCAACTTCCTGACTGATGTCTTGAGATGTTGCTTCAATATATCCACATAATTTTCCTGCCTCATGATGCCATCTATTGTGTGAAGTGCACCAGTCCCTCCTGCAGCAAAGCACCCCCACATGATGCTGCCACCCCTGTGCTTCACGGTTGGGATGGTGTTCTTCGGCTTCCGTCCCAGTCTCAGGTCTTTTGCAGACTCCATCAGGTTTTCTTCCAGAATGTGGAAGAAGGTGCTCTGGTCAGATGAAACCAAAATTGAACTTTTTGGCAACAATGCAAAACGTTATGTTTGGCGTAAAAGCAACACAGCTCATCACCCTGAACACACCATACCCACTGTCATACATGGTGGTGGCAGCATCATGGTTTGGGCCTGCTTTTCTTCAGCAGGGACAGGGAAGATGGTTAAAATTGATGGGAAGATGGATGGAGCCAAATACAGGACCATTCTGGAAGAAAACCTGATGGAGTCTGCAAAAGACCTGAGACTGGGACGGAGATTTGTCTTCCAACAAGACAATGATCCAAAACATAAAGCAAAATCTACAATGGAATGGTTCAAAAATAAACATATCCAGGTGTTAGAATGGCCAAGTCAAAGTCCAGACCTGAATCCAATCGAGAATCTGTTCACAAATGTTCTCCATCCAACCTCACTGAGCTCGAGCTGTTTTGCAAGGAGGAATGGGAAAAAATGTCAGTCTCTCGATGTGCAAAACTGATAGAGACACACCCCAAGCGACTTACAGCAGTAATCGCAGCAAAAGGTGGCGCTACAAAGTATTGACTTAAGGGGGCTGAATAATTTTGCACGCCCAATTTTTCAGTTTTTGATTTGTTAAAAAAGTTTGAAATATCCAATAAATGTCGTTCCACTTCATGATTGTGTCCCACTTGTTGATTCTTCACAAAAAAATACAGTTTTATATCTTTATGTTTGAAGCCTGAAATGTGGCAAAAGCTCGCAAAGTTCAAGGGGGCCGAATACTTTCGCAAGGCACTGTATTATAGAAATGTTTGCACATGAAGGCGTTTCCACTGCCGTTTCTTGCATAATTGTTTTTACAGACACAACATGTTTTGAACATTTATAAAATTGCAACGGAATTTCCTGTAGCCATCAGCCCGGTCTTTACTTTTTTCATGTCTCAGGTAATTCATCCGCATGAAATGGTTGGGTGGAAACCTGGTTATTGATGTCTGAAAACATCTGACAAACTTTGATTTTGGAGTGTAATGTCTCTTTAAGTAATGTCTCTTTTAACGGCAAGTGCATGTTAATTTGGAGAGTATTTACATGGTGTTGGAAAGGGTCAATTGGATGTACCAGACTTTTGGAAAATGCATGCTTGTTGTTATGACTGCAATATAGCCACACAGACATACTCCTTTGAATATGTGTAATTTGTGTCACCCTAAATATAAAGTTGCCAACAGATCCCAACAGTATTTATTCCAAAGTTAAATCTATTTCAAGGAAACATTTTATGGATAAAGTGTTTAATCATTTAATAAAATACTTAATTAGAAATGTCTGCTAACCCCTAGAACGAGCTAATCAGTTTCAATAATTGACACATTTCACGGGGTAATAGGGGGGAGGGGGGGTCTCAGAGATGTAGGTGTTTTGTCTGAATGGGCACAAAATCTAAACGCATTATCGCTTCAGGAGACGATATGGATTTGTGCCCTCTAGCCCAATACCCTTTTAAGACCCAACTAGGTTGTGTGAATGGGACAATGAGGATCGTTTAGTTATTTTTTTACATGGCGCACAATATATGAAAATATATGTATTCAATCAAATGTATGCATATGAAGACCATTAAAGGGAAATAACATATTTAAAGGGATAAAGGCATTGCCATTGAGTTGCCAGGTTGATTGACTTCCCCCACACAGCTTTAGTATGTCAAGATGAGAGTTAAAAGGAGCTTATAATCCATTATGTTTATTGGTTCTCTTAGATCTGCTGTATGTGGGCATCAGAGAGACTGATCTGCTCTCTGTGGGCATCAGAGAGACTGATCTGCTGTCTGTGGGTATCAGAGAGGCTGATCTGCTGTCTGTGGGCATCAACGAGACTGATCTGCTGTCTGTGGGCATCAGAGAGACTGATCGTGGACTGTGAGCATCAAAGAGACTGATCTGCTGTCTGTGGGCATCAAATAGACTGTCGGCTGTGGGCATCAAAGAGACTAATCATGGCCTGTGGACATCAAAGAGACTAATCATGGGCTGTGTGTATCAAAGAGACTAATCATGGCCTGTGAGCATCAAAGACACTAATCATGGGCTGTGGGTATCAAAGAGACTAATCATGGGCTGTGAGCATCAAAGAGACTAATCATGGCCTGTGAGCATCAAAGATACTAATCATGGGCTGTGGGTATCAAAGAGACTAATCATGGGCTGTGAGCATCAAAGAGACTAATCATGGCCTGTGGGCATCAAAGAGACTAATCATGGGCTGTGAGCATCAAAGATACTAATTGTGGGCTGTGGGCATCAAAGAAACTAATCATGGGCTGTGTGTCAGGACCCGGTTGCGAACCTGGGTCTCCGGAGTGAGAAACAGTCACTTAACCAACTGAGCCACGAATAGTCAGCAGAACCCAGAAGATGAGGCAGACACAGCAGTACTTAAGACGGTGTATTTAATAAAGTAAAAAGGAGAAGTACTTCAATACAAAAATAGTAAATCCAAAAGATGGTAGGAATAGCACAAAAAAGCCTTAAGAGATCCTCAAAAACAAAAACAGAACTCCACAAGAGCATCCACCGGAATCGACAAGAATACACAGAACACTAGGGCTGGGTGCTAACATACAAACACAGAGCCCAGAACTGAGGGAAACTAAGGGTTTAAATACAATCAGGGGAAACGAGGCACAGGTGCAAATAATAATGGGGAACAAGGGAAAAAACATAAGGTCAAAAAGCACAATGGGGGCATCTAGTGACCAAAACCCGGAACAACCCTGGCCAAATCCTGACACTGTGAGCATCAAAGATACTAATTGTGGGCTGTGGGCATCAAATAGACTGTTGGCTGTGGGCATCAAATAGACTGTCGGCTGTGGGCATCAAAGAGACTAATCATGGGCTGTGAGCATCAAAGAGACTAATCATGGGCTGTGGGCATCAAAGAGACTAATCATGGGCTGTGAGCATCAAAGAGACTAATCATGGGCTGTGAGCATCAAATAGACTGTCGGCTGTGGACATCAAAGAGACTAATCATGGGCTGTGAGCATCAAAGAGACTAATCATGGGCTGTGAGCATCAAAGATACTAATTGTGGGGCTGTGGGCATCAAAGAGACTAATCATGGCCTGTGGGCATCAAAGAGACTAATCATGGCCTGTGGACATCAAAGAGACTAATCATGGGCTGTGGGCATCAAAGAGACTAATCATGGCCTGTGGACATCAGAGACTAATCATGGCCTGTGGGCATCAAAGAGACTAATCATGGCCTGTGGACATCAAAGAGACTAATCATGGCCTGTGGACATCAAAGAGACTAATCATGGGCTGTGGGCATCAAAGAGACTAATCATGGGCTGTGGACATCAAAGAGACTAATCATGGGCTGTGGGCATCAAAGAGACTAATCATGGCCTGTGGACATCAAAGAGACTAATCATGGCCTGTGGACATCAAAGAGACTAATCATGGCCTGTGGACATCAGAGACTAATCATGGGCTGTGAGCATCAAAGATACTAATTGTGGGCTGTGAGCATGTCACTGCAACTCGCAAAACTGACTGGGTTGAGTGTTTTTACAACCCATGGGACACACTAGACTAGACAGAATCACATCTCAATGTGCAGGTTACAACAAGTACAGGTTGTTGTTGTTGCTTCCAGGATATGAACCACAAGAGAGAGGAAACATAGTGTATATACGCTTAGGAAAACATAGGTAATGGGCTGAACACTGGGTATGAATACCCTCTTCATAATGCAATAGTTACTTTTGTAATGCTTCGTTAACACATTTATAATGCCTTGTGAGCTATGCAAAATGCATTATAATGCATGACATAGGTGCTAGTAATTGCCTATAAACAACTATGATTGCATTTATAGTGCCTTATGACCAAGCTGTTTATGAAGCAAAGTCTTACAACATTGTTGTGAGGTCACAACCCTCACAAACACAAACTTCACATGGGGTCACATGCGAGCCCATTAAACTCACCCGCCAGTGGCTGAGGCGCTTTTACATATCTCAAACGATATGCTTCAAAGTGTGTGCCATCAAACTGAAGGCCTGCTCATGTGAAAGGGAAATGAATGGACAAATTTGTTTTGCATGGCCCATTGGTCAAATCGCCACCCACTGGGGCACTGGGCCGTGCAAATCAAACTTGCCCAATCACTCCATAGTAAATCACAGGAACACGCAACACTACAAATACAGTGTGACACTGATTATGTCGGGTGAGCTTTTCCCCTTAGTATGTCTCCTTTGTGCTTAAGATCCCACAGTCTTAAAGGTCCACTCCTAATTTCTGAAAAACAACAAAACAGCAGCCCTGCTACTGGGGAAATGTAACCACTCTAAAATTTGTAGATGGGTCTATGGATGCAAGGACTGAGAAATGGGCTCAAATTATCACAGTGGGCCTTTTAAAGGGCCAATCAACAGTTGAAACACTGACAACCCTGTGGGTTAACTGCCTTGCTCAGGGGCAGAACGACAGCCTAGGGATTTGATTCAGCAACCTTTCGGTTACTGTACCAACACTCCTTCCCACCAGGCTACCTGCCACCCCTAGGCTATACAGTGTTTGTTTACATTTATTTGTTTACAAATATTTGTTTTTAAAAAACAGTATATTTTGGGCTATGATGGGGTACGATATTTGAAATAAGCTCATGGGGCATTTATATTCTTCAAGAATCAATGGGTACATATCAATAAGTCCCAAAATGCATGTAGCACCTGAAGATTTCCCCTTTAAGGAGGCACCAAGGCTTGAGAGGATAGCTAGAATGGAGGATAGTGTGCTTTGTTTTTTAAACGAGTGTAGGCTCATCTATGTGGCTATAAGGTTTCACAGCCTTTATCCTGTTCTATTTCTTTTGCGTCTGCTGCTTTGAGATAGCGGAGCTCTTTTTGATTTCTTGACTGAAAATCTGAGCTAGCTTTGTAACATTGATCTTGCAGAAATATAGATAAGAACAGAGCAATAAGATGGTATCTTATAAATAAATAATGCTATTTGGGGCTGGCTATTTCCTCCTTTCCCACAAATGGGTTCCTGCTGACCTCATCAGTGCATAGTTTCTACTGTACAGTTTCTACTGTATCTACTGTACATATCAGATACTGGCGTATCATAATAGAAACCTGCAACACAACAACACAACACTTTTCCATTTCAATGGCATTCTGATACGTTGTGGCCGAAAGAAAACATTTTTCCAATAATATATAATAGAATATGTCATTTAGCAGATGTTTTTACCTAAAGCGACTTACGGTCATACATGTTTTATGTATGGGTGGCCCCTGGAATCGAACCCACTATCCTTGCTTTTCAAGTGCCGTGCTCTACCAACTGATCTATAGAGAATCACCCATAAAACATAAAATATTTTGTTGTACAACATTGGTAAGCTCAGGACATCGTTTTTAGAGCTGACAAGTTCACACTTCAGTGGGCCTTTAAACATGACTTAACATGGACTGAAATGAGATGCAAGCAAATTTGACTTGATTTGATGTAACTAATGCTAGCTCAGCTTACAATGTTCCCTTACCACTTCCAAAGAACACTGTACAGTACATTTGGGAGGTATTGTATGCATAATGAAATCTTTCAGCCTTGTTTTCCTATTAAAGTCATTGAGGTAACAGTGGAGTGTTTGTGTTCAGAGTCCAATCCCCAAAATTACAAAGTTACACTTTTTTAATTATACCAATGCACATGATGAGTCTGACTCTAATGTACTGTAAAAGTTTTTCTACAGTAATACACTCCCGAGAGTGATGTCCCTGGGCCCCCTGGCTCTCCCTGCCCCACTTCCTCTACTTCCTGTCGCCTGCCCAAATTGTATTAATAAAAGGCCCGGTCAACCCCTATCGCCCCAAGTCAGGAGTCAAGCCTGGTTACCAACTGGACCGATGATCCGTGCAGCCACAGCCCAGGACATGTCCGGGATCATGCCTGTGTCTTGCTGACTGTGGGGGGAAATGGCATTGGACCCCCCCCATCCGCATTGCCTGGAGCCTAGGGCCTGGGGCCTGAAGAATGGAGCTTGGTGTTTGAAATGTTCACATTGCTTCTCACAGAAGCTTGGTCAAGTTGCTTGTTGATCATTGCTAGACACCCATTTTTAAGTCTTGCCATAGATTTTCATGACAATTTAAGTCAAAATTGTAACAAGGCCACTCAGAAACATTCAATGGCATCTTGGTATGCAACTCCAGTTTATATTTGGCCTGGTTATTGTCCTGCCGAAAGGTGAATTTGTCTTTGTTTTGCAAAGCAGGCTGAACTAGGTTTTCCTCTAGGATTTTGCCTGTGCATAGCTCTATTCTGTTTATTATGATCCCCGACCAAAAAACCTTAATCCTTGCCGATGAGAAGCATACCCATAACATGATGCAGCCACCACTATGCTTGGAAATATGAAGAGTGGTACTCAGTGATGTGTTGTGTTGGATTTGCCCCAAACATAATGCTTTGTAATCAGGACAAAAAGTTAATTTCTTTGCCAAATTTGTTGCAGTATTACTTTAGTGCCTTATTGCAAACAGGATGCATGTTTTGGAATATGTTTTGTTCTGTACAGGCTTCCTTCTTTTCACTCATTTAGGTTGGTATTGTGGAGTAACTACAATGTTGTTGATCCATCCTCAGTTTTTTCCTATTACAGCCATTAAACTCTGTAACTGTTTTAGAATCACCATTGGCCTCATGGTGAAATCCCTGAGTGGTTTCCTTCCTCTCTGGCAACTGAGTGAGGAAGGACGCCTGTATCTTCGTAGTGATTGGGTTCCATTTGACATTGTGGGGTATTGTGTGTAGATCAATGACACAAACTCTAAATTGAATCCTTTTTAAATTCAGGCTGTATCATAACAAAATGTGGAAAAAGTCAAGGGGTGTGAATGCTTTCATAAGGCACTGTATGTTCATGAAACCCAATATTGCAAGCTCTGATATTGCTAAAATGTTGATTACAGGTAGTAAGTTGTCTGCCCTAAATACACAAACAAACAGCATTAATTAGTCTTGGAAATATATACCTATACACACAGAGATACAATAGGCAGAAATATAAACTATTAATATTTAAGATACATGTAAGCATTACATTTTGGTAGCTGAATAATAGACAACTTTAACTCAAATCAAATCAAATTGTATTCATCACATACAGCCCCTACTCTGCAATTTAGTAAGGGGGCCACGACAGATTATCTTTGTGACGACCCTAGATTTAGCCTCAAATCCAAAATGGTGTCCAAAATCTAAATGGCTTCCATAATACCATTTGATGGTAATCACGTGTAAATATGAATTTTGTAGATGACAGGCTTTTTTTCCAGAATTGTGTACAACACTCATGTCCATAAAGAATGTTTTGGTATGAATCTATTTTATTTTGAATCCAATATGGCCAACATAATTACACTCAAATGTCTTCACCTGCATATAAATTGCCCAGGTGTTATTCTGTCTTTAAAATGGTTTCATAAGACTCTTTCATGACACAAGCACATAGTAGGGTAACTACTATGACCAGGTTGTACAGCTAACAGTAGGGGTTGTAGTTCTGGAGCCTGACCAGGTTGTACAGCTAACAGTAGGGGTTGTAGTTCTGGAGCCTTTCCAGGTTGTACAGCTGACAGTAGGGGTTGTAGTTCTGGAGCCTGACCAGGTTGTACAGCTAACAGTAGGGGTTGTAGTTCTGGAGCCTGACCAGGTTACACAGCTAACAGTAGTGGTTGTAGTTCTGGAGCCTGTCCAGGTTGTACAGCTAACAGTAGGGGTTGTAGTTCTGGAGCCTGACCAGGTTACACAGCTAACAGTAGGGGTTGTAGTTCTGGAGCCTGTCCAGGTTGTACAGCTAACAGTAGGGGTTGTAGTTCTGGAGCCTGACCAGGTTGTACAGCTAACAGTAGGGGTTGTAGTTCTGGAGCCTGACCAGGTTGTACAGCTAACAGTAGGGGTTGTAGTTCTGGAGCCTGACCAGGTTACACAGCTAACAGTAGTGGTTGTAGTTCTGGAGCCTGACCAGGTTGTACAGCTAACAGTAGGGGTTGTAGTTCTGGAGCCTGACCAGGTTGTACAGCTAACAGTAGGGGTTGTAGTTCTGGAGCCTGACCAGGTTACACAGCTAACAGTAGTGGTTGTAGTTCTGGAGCCTGACCAGGTTGTACAGCTAACAGTAGGGGTTGTAGTTCTGGAGCCTGACCAGGTTGTACAGCTAACAGTAGGGGTTGTAGTTCTGGAGCCTGTCCAGGTTGTACAGCTAACAGTAGGGGTTGTAGTTCTGGAGCCTGACCAGGTTACACAGCTAACAGTAGGGGTTGTAGTTCTGGAGCCTGACCAGGTTGTACAGCTAACAGTAGGGGTTGTAGTTCTGGAGCCTGACCAGGTTACACAGCTAACAGTAGGGGTTGTAGTTCTGGAGCCTGTCCAGGTTGTACAGCTAACAGTAGGGGTTGTAGTTCTGGAGCCTGACCAGGTTACACAGCTAACAGTAGTGGTTGTAGTTCTGGAGCCTGACCAGGTTGTACAGCTAACAGAAGGGGTTGTAGTTCTGGAGCCTGACCAGGTTACACAGCTAACAGTAGTGGTTGTAGTTCTGGAGCCTGACCAGGTTGTACAGCTAACAGTAGGGGTTGTAGTTCTGGATCCTGACCAGGTTACACAGCTAACAGTAGGGGTTGTAGTTCTGGAGCCTGACCAGGTTGTACAGCTAAAAGTAGGGGTTGTAGTTCTGGAGCCTGACCAGGTTACACAGCTAACAGTAGGGGTTGTAGTTCTGGAGCCTGACCAGGTTGTACAGCTAACAGTAGGGGTTGTAGTTCTGGAGCCTGACCAGGTTACACAGCTAACAGTAGGGGTTGTAGTTCTGGAGCCTGACCAGGTTGTACAGCTAACAGTAGGGGTTGTAGTTCTGGAGCCTGACCAGGTTACACAGCTAACAGTAGGGGTTGTAGTTCTGGAGCCTGACCAGGTTGTACAGCTAACAGTAGGGGTTGTAGTTCTGGAGCCTGACCAGGTTACACAGCTAACAGTAGGGGTTGTAGTTCTGGAGCCTGACCAGGTTGTACAGCTAACAGTAGGGGTTGTAGTTCTGGAGCCTGACCAGGTTACACAGCTAACAGTAGGGGTTGTAGTCCTGGAGCCTGTCCAGGTTGTACAGCTAACAGTAGGGGTTGTAGTTCTGGAGCCTGACCAGGTTACACAGCTAACAGTAGTGGTTGTAGTTCTGGAGCCTGACCAGGTTGTACAGCTAACAGAAGGGGTTGTAGTTCTGGAGCCTGACCAGGTTACACAGCTAACAGTAGTGGTTGTAGTTCTGGAGCCTGACCAGGTTGTACAGCTAACAGTAGGGGTTGTAGTTCTGGATCCTGACCAGGTTACACAGCTAACAGTAGGGGTTGTAGTTCTGGAGCCTGACCAGGTTGTACAGCTAAAAGTAGGGGTTGTAGTTCTGGAGCCTGACCAGGTTACACAGCTAACAGTAGGGGTTGTAGTTCTGGAGCCTGACCAGGTTGTACAGCTAATAGTAGGGGTTGTAGTTCTGGAGCCTGACCAGGTTACACAGCTAACAGTAGGGGTTGTAGTTCTGGAGCCTGACCAGGTTGTACAGCTAACAGTAGGGGTTGTAGTTCTGGAGCCTGACCAGGTTACACAGCTAACAGTAGGGGTTGTAGTTCTGGAGCCTGACCAGGTTGTACAGCTAACAGTAGGGGTTGTAGTTCTGGAGCCTGACCAGGTTACACAGCTAACAGTAGGGGTTGTAGTTCTGGAGCCTGACCAGGTTGTACAGCTAACAGTAGGGGTTGTAGTTCTGGAGCCTGACCAGGTTACACAGCTAACAGTAGGGGTTGTAGTTCTGGAGCCTGACCAGGTTGTACAGCTAACAATAGGGGTTGTAGTTCTGGAGCCTGACTTAAGAGCCCAATCCTGGAGGCACAGTGGGGGGGAAAGTTGTAGAGTTCGGGAGAGGGTGTCTGAGTCCTGGGTTGGATGCTTTTTCCTTTCGTCAGAGCCTCGCAGTTGCCTCATTGATCCTCAGAGTCTCGTGACTTAGGATACTTGGTTTTGCCATGCCAAGCAGTCTGTTGCCTTATCTATATCCAGACAATGGGCGTTTAGTGTCATCATGGCTGGCCTACTGGATTACCAACATTGTTGAATTACACACAAAAATACTCTTGAGTACAGGCACACAAATCTGAAAGATGTTTCTAATTTAAAACACATTATTAAACCACCATTTAATGGTATTGTGGCAGCCATATTGGATTTTGGACACCACAATGGATTTGGAGTCCCCCCAACGTAATTGCAAGAGGCTGAACATATAAATCCTGAGAGAAACCTTGAACTGACAAGAAATTTGAGTTTTCACTGTCTCAGCCCACTTGTTTTCCTTAGAGACGATTAGATTATCACAACATCAAAAAACCTGTGTAACTGTATGCATTTTTGTCAGACAGGACCACACAGCACTGAATGAGAACACATTTGGCATGGAAAGGTGTCTGTTAAACAGTTACCAAAAAGTAAATCTTACATTCATCATCCATATTCATAGTTGTTATTTCAACCTATTTTATCTGTGTGTTTACAGGTCTATATTTCCAAGATGCCTTAAAAGTTATTCGGGATCGGTGTCCCTTCCACGGGACAGTTGCGCTAACGTAGGCTAATGCGATTAGCATGAGGTTGTAAGTAACAAGAACATTTCCCAGGACATAGACATATCTGATATTGGCGGAAAGCTTTAATTCTTGTTAATCTAACTGAACTGTCCAATTTACAGTAGCTATTACTGTGAAATAATACCATGCTATTGTTTGAGGAGAGTGCACAATTTTGAGCATAAACAGTTTTTAATTAAAAAAATAGGCATATTTGGGTAGTCTTCATACAACATTTTGAACAGAAATGGAATGGTTCATTGGATCAGTCTGAAATGTTGTAGATACACTGCTGCCATCTAGTGGCCAACATGTACATTGCACCTGGGCTGGAATAATACATTATGGCCTTTCTCTTTCATTTCAAAGATGATGGTACAAAAAAAACATTATCTTTTACCAGATCTATTGTGTTATTCTCCTACATTCCTTTCACATTTCCAGTATTTCCTTTCAAATGGTACCAAGAATATGCATATCCTTGCTTCAGGGCCTGAGCTACAGGCAGTTAGATATGAGTATTTAAGGCGAAAATTGAATAAAAGGGGCAGATCCTTAAGAGGTTTTAAGATATAATGTTGTTTGTGTATGTAGGGAAGACAACTAACTGCTTGTATTGAACATTTTTCCAACATCAGAGCTTGCCATATTGGGTTAACTGAGCTTAGATAGCCCATCCCCCCTTCCACCTAGGCATTATTCTGGACTTTTTGAGTTTGTGTCACAATATTTATCAATTTACAAACTTTCATGTAAAATATTTTTTCACAACCATCCATTTAATAAATGGGAGACATTAGAGATGTGAAAAAACATGGTTGTGTTTTGTTCTACCTGGGTAGGGATATCTCAAAATCGAATCCCCTTTTTGAGGATTGGCCACTAGCCTATAAGGACTTCCCATCATCACCAATGAGAGGTGAGCATATCAGATTGATGTTTCCTTTGTTGAAGGACTCTGCTGCATTTCAATTGAACTGAAATTAATCATTTTTGGGGGATTTTGGATTTAAATTACTGCTTAGCTTTTTTCTGTGTTTGTGCATATTTAGATGCTCACTGTCTACATACAGTACTGCTTGCTATACTGCGGAAAGGTCAAGGGGTGAAATTATATCCTGCATGGTACCCAATCCTGCTTTAATTTAGCACCTCTTTTCACGAAACAATGGGTCCTTTTGTTGTTCTACTTTTGGAGTGCTTGAAGGATCCCCACAAGAGCTTGGCCTAAGTTACACTTTATCTTGGCCAAAATACAGCCCGTAAATGTCTTGTCCTGGTTTGCACGACAGCACTCTCACTAATGTGAAAGTATTTACTGCGATGTGGACATTTTCGTGGTTTAAATTTATCACAATCGTCAGGGCTACGTGGAAAAACCATTTTTAAGAGGCACCTTTTTGGAATTAAATGTCATTGATTCATTGATCGTATCGACCGTTTCAGAGCCTGTGGTCTTTGGACCACAATGGAAAGGGCTCAGTCTCGGTTCAATACACTGAGCTGAATATTGAAGATAAAGCTATTTTTAACATGCCCCACATGTGCAATAAAACACTGACTGCACCAGGAACTGCCACAATGTTACAAAGACCATAGAGAATCAGTGTTTAAGATATGTTCTAATATTCTCATCCATTTTTATGAATTCAGGTTTATTCCTGTTGCATTCCCAACGTGCTGTGCGTGCGTCATTCATGATTGTTCATGAAATGCCTTGAGACACTAGCTAGATTCTAGGCGATGACACAGCAGGGGAAAAAAGTGTTTGTAAGCTATTATTCACTCCCAAAACTTATCGGTGCACACATCGAAATCGCCAACGTCACAAGACGAGATAAATACAGTGACATGGTGAAACAAAGGGGCAGGGGAGTGCACATCCTTATCGTAGCGGGAACAACATTAAATCAAAATGAGGACCAACAGGAAATAATAAAAGCTGATAAAGATAGCCTTCAGTTTCTATCTGAGCGCTCAGTCAGCACTCCCTTGCAGACCTGGGTTCAAATTGCATTTGAAATCATTACAAATACTTTAGCTTTGCTTATTTGAGCTTGCCTGTTGCAATACAACCAATAGAAATGTATCTAAAAAGTCAACCCTGCCCATCAGGCACCACAGACAGGCTAAAGCAAACACTTAAAGTCTATTTGAATGATTTCAAATGGCTCCCTTGGCAGTTGATTGAGCATCACACTCATCATCTATTGGTCCCCGGCTCCCATTGACGTATCACAGACCAGATTCTAGGATATGACACTGTGGATCCTATTTGATTAAACATTGTAATTATTCAATTTTTCTCCAGCTCCCACTGACAAAGCCTATCAGAGAGCGAGAGATCCTAGGTTGTTATGACAGAGTTTTTACTGTAATTTTGCAACCCTAGCCTGCCATGCTTATCTCTAACTGAACCTTCATAAGTATGACTGATGATCTTATTAACTTAGGAGCGGACTCTTAAATTGTTGGCTGATGCTTGTAGATGTACCTTTATTTGGCTTATAGACAACCTGCCAAGTACACATCTTGAACTTCCATGAATTACAAATGAAACAGAGTGGTCCAACCATTCACATATGACAATCCATGACCATCACTGTAAGTATAAAATAAAATAAAATATACATATCAAACGATGGCTAGTCGTGTCTCTCACCCAGTGTACTGTATAGAGTTGCAAAGTGAGGCTCTTCTACGAAATGTCTTGTGGATGAAATAATAGTTGACTGACATTTAGGCAGGTGTGAAATAGCCTTGAGAAAAAGCCAAGCCGAGCAGCAGGCATAAGAGATAAGAAATTACAGATTGCTTGTCAACAGGGACATGCCAGTACTGTTAGCCTAGCTTTTTGTGTCTGTAGCTCTGCATGTTATGGAAGCTCATTCCTGCCACCAAAAAAAGGACAATGTCAAATCAAATCAACTCAAAATTGTATTAGTCATAATAGCTGAATACAACAGTGAAATGCTTACTTACGAGCCCCTAACCAACAATGCGGTTGAAAAAAATATGGAAAATAATAAGAAATAAAAGTAACCAGTAATTAAAGAGCAGCAGTAAAATAACAATAGCGAGACTATACTGTATACAGGGGGCTATCGGCATAGAGTCAATGTGTGGGAACACCGGTTATTTGAGGTAATATGTACATTTAGGTAGAGTTGTTATAGTGACTACGCATAGATGGTAACAACAGAGAGTGGCAGCGGTGTAAAACAGTGGGAGGGGGGGGAATGGAAATAATCTGGGTAGCCATTTGATTGAATGTTCAGGAGTCTTATGGCTTGGGGGTAGAAACTGTTTAGTAGAAGCCTCTTGGACCTAGACTTGGCACTCCGGTACCGCTTACTGTGCTGTAGCAGAGAGAACAGCCTATGACTAGGGTGGCTGGAGTCTTAGACAATTTTTAGGGCCTTCCTCTGACAGCGCCTGGTATAAAGGTCCTGGATGGCAGGAAGCTTGGCCCCAATGATGTCCTGGGCTGTTCGCACTACCCTCTGTAGTGCCTTGGGGTCGGAGACCGAGCAGTTGCCATACCAGGCAGTGATGCAACCCGTCAGAATGCTCTCGATGGTGCAGCTGTAGAACCTTTTGAGGACCATGCCAAATCTTTTCAGTCTCCTGAGGGGTAATAGGTTTTGTCGTGCCCTCTTCACGAACGTCTTGGTGTGCTTGGACATGTTAGTTTGTTGGTGATGTGGGCACCAAGGAACTTGAGGCTATCACCCTGCTCCACTGCAGCCCCGTTGATGAGAATGGGGGAGTGCCCAGTCCTCTTTTTCCTGTAGTCCACAATCAACTCCTTTGTCTTGATCACGTTGAGGGAGAGGTTGTTGTCCTTGCACCACATGGCCAGGTCTCTGACCTCCTCCCTATAGGTTGTCTTGTCGTTGTCAGTGATCAGGCCTACCACTGTTGTGTCATCAGCAAACTTAATGATGGTGTTGCAGTCGTGCCTGTCTGTGCAGTCATGAGTGAACAGGGAGTACAGGAGGGGACTGAGCACACACCCCTGAGGGGCCCCTGTGTTGAGGATCAGCGTTGCGGATGTGTTGTTACCTACCCTTACCACGTGGGGGCAGCTCGTCAGAAAGTCTAGGATCCAGTAGCAGAGGAAGATATTTAGTCCCAGGGTCCTTAGCTTATTGATGAGCTTTGAGGGCACTATAGTGTTGAACGCTGAGCTCTCAATGAATAGCATTCTCACATAGATGTTTTATTTGTCCAGGTGGGAAAGGGCAGTGTGGAGTGCAATAGAGATTGCAATGTCTCTGGATCTGTTGGGGGCATTATGCAAATTGGAGTGGGTCTAGGGTTTCTGGGATAATGGTGTTGATGTGAGCCATGACCAGCCTTTCAAAGCACTCTATGGCTACAGATGTGAGTGCTATAGGTCAGTAGTCATTTAGGCAGGTTACCTTAGTGTTCATGGGCTCAGGCACTATGTTGGTCTGCTTAAAACATGTTGGTATTACAGACTCGGACTGGGAGAGTTTGAAAATCTCAGTGAAGACACTTGCCAGTTGATAAGCGTATGCTCAGAGTACACGTCCTGGTAATCCGTCTGGCCCCGCGGCCTTGTGAATGTTGACCTGTTTAAAGGTCTTACTCACATCGGCTGTGGAGAGCGTGATCACACAGTGTTCCGGAACAGCTGGTGCTCTCATGCATGTTTCAGTGTTATTTGCCTCAAAGAAAGCATAGCAGTAGTTCATGTCACTGGGCCGCTCTCGGCTGTGCTTCCCTTTGTAGTCTGTAAAAGTTTGCAAGCCCTGCCACATCCGACAAGCGTCAAAGCCGGTGTAGTACGATTCAATCTTAGTCCTGTGTTGCCGCTTTGCCTGTTTGATGGTTCGTCGGAGGGCATAGTGGGATTTCTTATAAGCGTCCGGGTTAGAGTCCCGCTCCTTGAAAGCGGCAGCTCTAGCCTTTAGCTCAGTGTGGATGTTGCCTGTAATCCATGGCTTCTGGTTGGGGTATGTACATACAGTCATCAGTGCACTTATTGCTGAGGCCAATGACTGATGTGATGTAGTCCTCAGTGCCATCGGAGGAATCCCGGAAACATATTCCAGTCTGTGCTAGCAAAACAGTCCTGTAGCTTAGCATCTGCTTCATCTGACCACTTTTTTATTGATCTTGTCACTGGTGCTTTCTGCTTTAGGAGGATAGAATTATAGTCAGACTTGCCAAATGAAGGGTGAGGGAGAGCTTTGCATGTGTCTCGGTGTGTGGAGTAAAGGTGGTCCAGAGTTTTTTCCCTCTGGTTGCACATTTAAAATGCTAATAGAAATTTGGTAAAACAGATTTAAGTTTCCCTGCATTAAAGTCCCCGGCTACTAGGAGCGCCGCTTCTGGGTGAGCGTTTTCTTGTCTGCTTATGGCGGAAAACATCTCATTCAATGCTGTCATAGTGCCAGCCTCAGTCTGTGGTGGGATGTAAACAGCTTCGAAAAATACAGCTGAAAATTATCTAGGTAGGTAGAGTGGTGGTAGATAGTGTGGTCTACAGCTTATCATGAGATACTCTACCTCAGGCCAGCAATAGCTCGAGACTTCCTTAGATATCGTGCACCAGCTGTTATTTACAAAAATGCATAGTCCGCCGCCCCTTGTCTTACCAGACTCTGCTGTTCTATCCTGCCGGTACAGTGTATAACCAGCCAGCTCTATGTTGATAGTGTCGTCGTTCAGCCACAACTCTGTGAAGCATAAGATATTACAGTTTTGAATGTCCTGTTGGTAGTTTAATTCTCCAAAGATTGCATGTTTGCTAGCAGAATGGAAGGAAGTGGAGGTTTGTTCGATCGCCTACGAATTTTCAGAAGGCAGCCCGCCTTCTGGCCCCTTTTTCTCTGCCTCCTCTTCACGCAAATCACGGGGATCTGCGCCTGTTCCCGAGAAAGCAGTATATCATTCGAGTCGGGTTCATCAGACTTGTTAAAGGAAAAAAAGGATTCTGCCAGTCCATGGTGAGTAATCGTAGTCCTGATGTCCAGAAGTTCTTTTAATTCATAAGAGATGGCAGCGGCATCATTTTGTACAAAATAAGTAAAAAAAACAAGTTATCAACAATGCAATTTTTTTTTTTTTTAAACACAATCGTTTGGGGACACGTAAAACGTCAGCCTTCTTCTCCGGTGCCATTGTTACCTCTCAATAATATCTCGACATTTCGAGATACGTAAGGCCAAACATTTCGAGACACTTTCTCAAAATTTGGAGATGGTAGATCATACAGGATGTGTTGTTTTCATTTGTAGTATTGTGTGGGGATTTACATCTGTCCACGTTGCAGAGATCCTCACAGCAAGGCCAAAGGCAAAACATGTGGCGAGCTGACATTTGCCCCAACACTCTTGATTTGGTTTAATAAAATATTGACAGAAAGGAAGAGGTTGTTAAGACTGATTTGCCTCATGATTTGTCAACTTGTGCACAATGATGTGCTTCTGTCTTATCAACTGAAACATACTGATAACAACCATAGCTAACAACCACAGCACAAATTTGGTATACAGTGCATTCTGAAAGTATTTAGACCCCTTGACTTCTTCCATATTTTGTTACGTTACAGCTTTATTCTAAAATTGATTGAAGAAATGTTTTTCCTCAATCTACACACAATACCCCACAGTGACAAAACAAAAACAGGTTTAGACATTTTTGCAAATGTATTAAAAATTAAAAACCAAAATACCTTATATACATAGGTATTCAGACCCTTTGCTATGAGACTCAAAATTGAGCTCAGGTGGATCCTGTTTCCATTGATCATCCTTGATTAGAGTCCACCTGTGGTATATTTTATTGATTGGAAATTATTTGGAAAGGCACACACCTGTCTATATAAGGTCCCACAGTTGACAGTGCATGTCAGAGCAAAAACCAAGCCATGAGGTCGAAGGAATTGTCCGTAGAGCTCTGAGACAGGATTGTGTCGAGGCACAGATCTGTCAAAGGGTACCAAAAAATGTCTGCAGCATTGAAGGTCCCCAAGTTTGGAACCACCAAGACTATTCCTAGAGCTGGCCACCTGTGTAAACTGAGCTATCGTGGGAGAAGGGCCTTGGTCAGGGAGGTGACCAAGAAGCCGATGGTCACCCTGACAGAGCTCTACAGTTCCTCTGTGGAGATGAAAGAACCTTCCAGAAGGACAACCATCTCTACAGCACCACCAAGGCCTTTATGACTGAATGACCAGACAGAAGCCACTCCTCAGTAAAAAGAACATGAGAGCCCACTTGGAGTTTGCCAAAAGGCACCTAAAGGCTTCTCAGACGATGAGACACAAGATTCTCTGGTCTGATGAAACCAATATTGAACTCTTTGGCCTGAATGCCAAGCGTCACATCTGGAGGAATCCTGGCACCATCCCTACAGTGAAGCATGGGGGTGGCAACATCATGCTGTGGGGATAATTTTCAGTGGCAGGGACTGGGAGACTAGTCAGGATCGAGGGAAAGATGAACGGCGCAAAGTACAGAGAGGTCCTTGATGAAAACCTCATCCAGAGTATTCAGGACCTCAGACTGGGTCGAGGTTCAACTTCCAACAGGACAACGAACCTAAGCACACAGCCAAGACAACACAGGAGTGGCTTTGGGACAAGTATCTGAATGTCCTTGAGTGGACCAGCCAGAGCCCGGACTTAAACCCAATCGAACATCTCTGTGCAGCGACGCTCCCCATCCAACCTGACAGAGCTTGAGAGGATCTGCAGAGAAGAATGGGAGAAACTCCCCAAGAAGACTTGAGGCTGTAATCGCTGCCAAAGGTGCTTCAACAAAGTACTGAGTAAAGGGTCTGAATACCTTTTTTTTCATAGAAATTTGCAAACATTTCTAAAAAAAACATTTTTGCTTTGTCATTATAAGGTATTATATGGCTGTAGCTTAACAAAATGTAGAAAAAGTCAAGGGATCTGAATACTTCCCGAATTATGTCATACCCTACAACTAGGGTCCAGAATTTTACCTTGTTAGGTTAGCCTACCAGATCAGGAAAAACTCTGGGTCCCAGGAAAACAAATTACCCCCCACCACTCTCGGATGCCACCTCTGTAATCACCACACAATGGAACAAATTAAGAAAGTAAGGTCTAATATCTTGTCATTTCCAGTCAGTATTATTACATTCTGATATAGGATCTCGCAATTTTGACTTCTTTTGATATCTTGCAATTTGGACATACCTATCTCGAAATGTTGAGATAGGTATGGTAAGTCAAAATTGTGAGATACTATCTCGAAATGTTTTGATAAGTAAGTAAAACTTTTGAGCTACTGTCTACAAATCTAGAGATACATAAGTCAACATTTTGAGTATAAATATTTGTGGTGGCGGGAATTGGCTTCAGTAGCATGTAGCTAGCTGTCTGTTCTGCATTCATTTGTTGCATGTGAGAGGGTTGCCTTATTGCTTAGCCTAAATTATAAAACGAATAATTGTGACACATATGTTTTTCCTTATAATGCATTTTCCAACAGCAGCACTATTTTAGCTAATGGTGATATTACCGTAAACTTGCCGTCTACAGTAGCCTCCCTCCCACTCTCTTCTGCATACAGACATACTGTACATACATACGCACAGACCTTAGAACGCATTCAGGCGAGCACGCGGTGGGAGGGCGGTTGGAAGGGGTGGTGCTGAAACGAACAGCTCCGAGAGAAAATGTGCGCTTGGGCAAATAAAGTCATCAGAGAGCTTTCGGCGCGCCACTGTCCCTGTTGATAGAGCCAGCCTCGCAATGAACCAGCCGAGCTCCCCATCCTCAAGATTCGCTTTCACAATTTTGGAGCCCGTCTACTCACCCTGACCATGAAGAGACAAAACGTGAGGACCCTTGCGCTCATCATTTGCACGTTCATCTACCTGTTAGTCGGTGCGGCTGTCTTCGATGCCTTGGAATCTAAGAAGGAGACGACTCAGAAGAAGAAGGTGTACGACAGAAAACAAGAGCTTAGGAACAAATACAATCTCACTAAACTCAACTTCGATGAACTCGAGGAAGTGGTGTTGCAGCTGAAGCCTCATAAAGCCGGGTTACAGTGGAAATTCGCTGGATCATTTTACTTCGCAATCACTGTGATCACGACCATAGGTAAGATTTATTAAACAGTGACGTAAATCTTACTTGAATATGTTGCACTTGATTGTGCTTCATAAATCAAAGCAAAAACCTAGGTAGGCTATGCATAGGCTACGCTCCATCGCCTTGCAAGTTCGGTAAGTTATTCAAACTATTGCCTTTACGACCTTGTTGAAGATGACATCATGTTTCTTGCTATTTTTAGTTGACAATCAATATTATTTGCTTCAGTCTATTAGAACACATTATTATTATTAGCAGAGGCATGTCTGAAGCAAACAGAGAAATACATTTAAAATGCATTTACAGTATATTTCTAAATGGTTGCATGAGAGTTTGCAGCAAGTTTGGGACTCGTTAAGATAAACTTTATTATTATCTGTGTAATAGTGAGATATCATCGCAAACGTGGTGTTTAATCGTGTTATGACCCCGCTGCTTTTTGGATGGACTTCACAAAACATAACACTAACACTAAAGCTTTGGAGTATGTCTTACAAAGCAATCTATCACAACCCTAGAACAAATATGATCGTTAACAGGTTGCAGTCCTAATCCTCTCAAGAGCCGTTGGACTAATAATGGCTGTTCAGCAGCATCAGGTGCAAATGCTCAGCCGAACCAAAAGGTGGTCTTCTAAAAGTCTCTCTATATGTTGTATGTTAATCAAAATCATCTCATCATAATATTTAAATTTGAAAGTGCTAGTAAAAACCAGGCCCGGTGTATTATAAGCTCAGTAGACAGGCTAATGTCAACTGCCCCCTTTGGATATTACCCCTAATGACATAAGGATAGGAACATTTTTGAAAAAGAAGAGAATAGTCTGGTCTACTTTTTCACACGACCAAGAATAAAAAGGAGTCAATCTTTGGAAAATTACTGGACATGTGTAACCATTAGGGGTCTTGCTACAGTATTTGTTTTCCGCGGGTGATTTGTTTTTACTACCTAAAGACAAATGTAGCCTACATGATTAGGAAAATACACTCACCCTCATCCCCCACTCACCCTCATCCCTCACTCACCCTCGTCCTTCACTCTCCCTCATCCCTCACTCATCCTCATCCCTCACTCCCACTATCACCTGTTATCCATCCACCTCACTAACTCACGCACATTCTCTCTCATACACACACAAGCTCACCCCTATCATCACCCTTTACCACCCTTATACCTCACCCTCACTTTTATTCCCCGCCTCACTCTCAAACCCCCCCTCCCTACCATCACCCTCACCCCCAGCCTGTCCCATGCCCTCATCCCAGTCCTCACTTCCACCTCAGTCTTCGCTCTGTATTGAGCCACGTGGGACAGTTGTAGCTGGTGACCCAGGGTGGTGGTGGTAACCCTACCACATGTAGAGGACTAATTGGATGCAAACCCGATCCGGGGGGCTGAAACGGCATGCTGTAATTGTGAGCCCACCGGGCTGGCAATGACACAGTGTTTGGCTTTTCACTCCGCCATTAAATATTGATGGCAACACCAGAGCTGTAGTGTTTAACTGGCCTCTCATCCACTCTACTATATTGTGTAGTGTATACTGTAGTCACACAATGACACACAGTCATGACCCCTCTCACTGACACAATGACACACAGTCATCATGACCCCTCTCACTAACACAATGACACGCAGTCATCATGACCCCTCTCACTAACACAATGGCACACTGTCATGACCCCTCTCACTCACACAATAACACAGTCATGACCCTTCTCACTCACACAATAACGCAGTCATGAACCCTCACACTCACACAATAACACAGTCATGACCCTTCTCACTCACACAATAACGCAGTCATGAACCCTCACACTCACACAATAACGCAGTCATGACCCCACACACAATAACGCAGTCATGACCCCACACACAATAACGCAGTCATGACCCCACACACAATAACACAGTCATAACCCCACACACAATAACACAGTCATGACCCCACACACAATAATACAGTCATGACCCCACACACAATAACACAGTCATGACCCCACACACAATAACACAGTCATGGCCCCACACACAATAACACAGTCATGATCCTGTGTGTAGTCACACCGAACCATATCACAGAAGACGTAGACACACAGCTACAACTTTAGTGAAACCCCATAACCTGGACACAAAGCCCCAAGGAACATTTGTTAGTGTTTAGGAAACGGAGGAGAAGAGCATCCAGCATGGTGGTGAAAACCTGTGCATTACACACTCTGCTCTTCTATTGTACATGCAATGATGTGCAATGATATCAGAGGGATATAAACCTAAACCTAACCTATTGTATGAAGTCATTTCTTTGTTAATTTCTTTGCAAATGGATGTGGCAGTTTCAGCATTACTGATTCCAATTGTAATATTTATTTTGTTGGTAAATCCACAGTCTGTTTATATGGATGTATTGCAGTCAGGACCAAGCAAAAAAAAAAAATGAAGATATAATATAATAAAAGTACATTATCTTTATTATTTTTATGCACTGATGAAAGAAACATCACATGATGCAAAATGTCTCACATTTCACAACTTTAATTAGTTAGTATATGTATGAGCAGTGTTGATATATATGCTGAATAAAAATATAAACGCAACATGTAAAGTGTTGGTCCCATGTTTCATCAGCTGAAATATAGATCCCAGACATTTTCCATACGCACAAAAAGTTGATGTCAAATTTTTTGCTAAAATGTGTTTACATCCCTCTTTGTGAACATTTCTCCTTTACCAATATAATCCATCCACCTGACAGGTGTGGCATATCAAGAGGCTGATTAAAGAGCATGATCATTACACAGGTGCACCTTGTGCTGGGTACAATAAAAAGCCACTCTAAAATGTGGAGTTTTGTCATACAACACAATGCCACAGATGTCTCAAGTTTTGAGAGAGCATCCAATTGGCATGCTGACTGCAGGAATGTCCACCAGCGCTGTTGAGACTTGAATGTTAATTTCTCTACCTTAAGCCGCATCCAATGTTGTTTTAGAGAATTTGCCAATTCACTACTGTTCAAAAGTTTGGGTCCCTCAGAAATGTCCTTGTTTTTCAAAGAACATGCATTTTTTGGTCCATTAAAATAAAATAACATTAAATTGATCAGAAATACAGTGTAGACATTGTTAATGTTGTAAATAACTATTGTAGCTGTAAACGGCTGATTTTTAATGGAATATCTACATAGGCGTACAGAGGCACATTATCAGCAACCATCACTCTTGTGTTCCAATGGAACGTTGTGTTAGCTAATCCAAACCATTTTGAATTTATGTTAGCACAGCTGAAAACTGTTGTCCTGATTAAAGAAGCAATCAAACTGGCCTTCTTTACACTAGTTGAGTATCTGGAGCATCAGCATTTGTGGGTTCGATAACAGGCTCACACTGACTAGAAACTAAGAACTTTCTTCTGAAATCGTCAGCCTATTCTTGTTCTAAGAAATGAAGGCTATTCCATGCGAGAAATTGCCAATAAATGTAAGATCTCGTACAACGCTGTGTGCTACTCCCGCACAGAACAGCGCAAACTGGCTCTTACCGGAATAGAAAGAGAAGTGGGTGGACCCGGTGTACAAATGAGCAAGAAGACAAGTACACAAAAATGTGCTTTTCTTTAAAAAATAAGGATATTTCTCAGTGACCCCAAACTTTTGAACAGTAGTGTACGTCCAACCGGCCTCACAACCGCAGAACACCTTTAACCATGCCAGTCCAGGACCTCCACATCCGGGTTCTTCATCTGCGGGATCGTCTGAGACCAGCCACCCGGGCAGCTGATGAAACTGTGGGTTTGCGCAATTGAAGAATTTCACAAACTGTCATACACATCTCAGGGAAGCTCATCTGCGTGCTCGTCGTTCTCACCAGAGTCTTGACCTGACTGCAGTTTGGCGTTGTAACCGACTTCAGTGGGCAAATGTTCACCTTCGATAATAGTTTCAACTGTACCGGGCAGATGGCAGACAGCGTTGTATAGTGGTGTGTGGGTGAGCGGTTTGCTAATGTCAGTGTTGTGAACAGAGTGCCCCATGGTGGCGGTGGGGTTATCGTATGGGCAGGCATAACCTACAGACAACGAACTCAATTGCATTTTATCAATGGAAATGAGAATGCACAGTGATACCGTGAAGAGATCCTTAGGCCCATTCATGCCATTCATCCACCGCCATCACCTCATGTTTTAGCATGTCACAAGGATCTGTATGCAATTCCTGGAAGCTGAAAATGTCCCAGTTCTTCCATGGCCTGTATACTCACCAGACATGTCAACTTTGAGCATGTTTGGGAAGCTATGGATTGACGTGTACGACAGCGTGTTCCAGTTCCAGTCAATATCTAGCAACTTCGCAGAGCCATTGAAGAGGACTGGGAAAACATTCCATATACCACAATCAACAGCCTGATTAACTCTATGCGAGGGAGATGTGTTGCAGTCCATGAGGCAAATGGTGGTCACACCAGATACTGACTGTTTTTTTGATCCACGCCCCTACTTTTTTTTTAAAGGTATCTGTGACCAACAGATGCAAATCTGTATTCCCAATCCTATGAAATCCATAGATTAGGGTCTGATGAATTTATTTTAATTGACTGATTTCCTTATAAGAACTGTAACTCTGTAAATTTTTGGAGTTGTTGCATGGACTCTACAAGGTGTTTGAAAGCGTTCCATAGGGATGCTGGCCCATGTTGGCTCCAATGCTTCCAGAGGCGGAAGAAACACACATCTATTTAGGCGAGGTGCTGGCTCACGGAGTAGAACACTTAAAAATTAAAGGAGAGCCGCACACTCTGGGAGCTCAGTTGCAATAATTGAATAACCTAATATCCAACGTTTCGACAGACAAGCTGTCTTCATCAGGGTATAATGGCAAACACTGCGGGGTGACTAGTTTATATAGTGTCAAAGGACACACACAGGTGTCTGTAATCATGGCCGGCTGTGGCCTGATATTATTGGTTATTTCTCAGATATAAAAATAACATATCAAAAACATGAATGGATATCATACGATCATAGATACAATTTGGCAACAGAGGCCTACAAACAATCACAATATTCACAAGAATGGCTTCAGATTTAAAGTTTACGTTGAGACCGAAGGGAGCAATGGTCTTGAAATTAAAGATCCAGTCAGCCGCTCGGTTTAACAATAAATTCTCGAGGTCGCCCCCTCTCCTAGGGAGGGTGACATGTTAGATGCCGATATAACGTAGGGACGAAATTGAGTGGTTTGCTTCTAAAAAGTAAATAGTTCACTGTATAACAATTCCAGTGGGTCAGAAGTTTACATACACTAAGTTGACTGTGCCTTTAAACAGCTCGGAAAATTCCAGAAAATTATGTCATGACTTTAGAAGCTTATGATAGGCTGATTGACATCATTTGAGTCAATTGGAGGTGTACTTGTGGATGTATTTCAAGGCCTACCTTCAAACTCAGTGCCTCTTTGCTTGACATCATGGGGAAATCAAAAGAAATCAGCCAAGACCTCAGAAAGAAATTTGTAGACCACCACAAGTCTGGTTCATCATTGGGAGCAATTTCCAAACACCTGAAGGTACCACATTCATCTGTACAAACAATAGTATGCAAGTATAAACACCATGGGACCACGCAGCCATCATACCGCTCAGGAAGGAGACGCGTTCTGGCTCCTAGAGAGGAACGTACTTTGGTGCGAAAAGTGCAAAATCAATCCCAGAACAAAAGCAAAGGACCTTGTGAAGATGCTGGAGGAAACCGGTTTGAAATCATCTATATCCACCGTAAAACAAGTCCTATATCGACATAACATGAAAGGCCGCTCAGCAAGGAAGAAGCCACTGCTCCAAAACTGTCATAAAATAGCCAGACTACGGTTTGCAACTGCACATGGGGACAAAGGTCGTACTTTTTGGAGAAATGTCCTCTGGTGTGATGAAACAAAATAGAACTGTTTGGCCATGATGCCCATCATTCTGTTTGGAGGAAAAAGGGGGATGGATGCTTGCAACCGTGAAGCACGGGGGTGGCAGCATCATATTGTGGGGGTGCTTTGCTGCAGGAGGGACTGGTGCACTTCACAAAATAGATGGCATCATGAGGTAGGAAAATTATGTGGATATATTGAAACAAAATTTCAAGACATCAGTCAGGAAGTTGAAGCTTGGTTGTAAATGGGTCTTCCAAATGGACAACGACCCCAAGCATACTTCCAAAGTTGTGGCAAAATGGCTTAAGGACAACAAAGTCAAGGTGTTGGAGTGGCCATCACAAAGCACTGACCTGAATCCCATATAATTGTTTTTGGCAGAACTGAAAAAGCGTGTGCGAGCAAGGAAGCCTACCAACCTGACTCAGTTACACCAGCTCTGTCAGGAGGAATGGGCCAAAATTCACCCAATTTATTGTGGGAAGCTTGTGGAAGGCTACTCGAAATGTTTGACACAAGATAAACAATTTAAAGGCAATGCTTTCAAATACTAATTGACTGTATGTAAACTTTTGAACCACTGGGAATGTGATGAAAGAAATGAAAGTTGAAATAAATCATTCTCTCTACTATTATTCTGACATTTCACATTCTTAAAATCAAGTTGTGATCCTAACTGACCTAAAACAGGGCATTTTTTACTAGGATTAAATGTCAGGAATTGTGAAAAATTGAGTTTAAATGTATTTGGCTAAGGTGTATGTAAACTGCTGACTTCAACTGTAAATTTATAAGTGCCATTGCATTGAGCACAGCCATTACACTTGAAGTTTTACACTTGTAGTTTCCATTAAGTAGGGGCACAAATAGATGTTGTGCAGGGATATCTTGGGGTGTTAAATCAGAGTTTACCAATTGATCTCTGAGATTTTTGCCCCACAAGAATACGACCAAGGGAGGGTCCGAAAACACATTACTTATACTGTCATTCGATCTTAGAATGTGCCAATGTTTGTGAATGATTCCCTTAATTTGTTCAGAGCACTTTGAATAGCGGGTAGTTAGAACGCAAGAATGTTTCTTTTTGCGAGACTGTCCTTGAAAAAGATCATGTCTCGGTTTGTTTAGGATTTTCTCAATGGCAGTATTAATCTGACCATTTTTGTATTCCCTCTCCTTGAATTTTCTTTGCGTCTCAGCCAGATTTCTGTCAAACTCTGATTGTTTTTTGCTAATTCTTTTGACTCTACAGAATTGGCTGTAGGGAAAACTGTTTTTCAAGGGAATCGGGTGACAGCTATCAGCCCTGAACAAACTGTTAAGATCAGTAGGTTTCCTGTAAAGATAAATGTATAGAACATTAACCTCACATAAACTCAGAAGATCAAAGAAACTGATTTGACGTGTGTCAGCTTGCATAGTAAATCTCAGATGCTCAGAACAGGAGTTAAGAAAAGCATGATACGCCTGGAGCTGTTTTGCATCACCCCTCCATAGAACAAAAATATCATCAATATACCGTTTCCAAATAATGATGTTAGGCAAGAAAACATTCACTGCAATGCTTCCCACTGTTGCCAAGTTGGCTGGAAGTCCTTTGGGTGATTGACCATTCTTGATACACACGGGAACACACGGGAAAACCCAGCAGAGTTGCAGTTCTTGACACAAACCTGTCAACAGAGGGCTGCAGAGACCGTCCTAGAGACATTAATTGACACTCAGGTGTGTCCTACTACTCATTATGATTTACCTGTTAAAAAAGGTTTTGGTTTCCTTTGCAAAAGCTTGAATTGTTTACCGTGTTTGTTTGTTTCCTGAGTGAGTTTTTGAGATGAAGTGTTTGTTGTTTTTCCCATGGTACTGTGATCCTGTGGCTACTGTTTATCAGTGAAGTATTTATGCTTATCTTTAACCACTGATTCCTTGTCTGGTCTCTTCTCTGCACCTGGGTCCAACCTCACTACGTCACAACCATACCCAGTTCAAAGGCAATTCAATATTTTGTCTTGACAATTCACCCACTGAAGGACACACATACACAATCAATGTCTCAATTGTTTCAAGGCTTAAAAGTCCCTTTTTAACCTGTCCCTCCTTTTTCTACACTGATTGAAGTGGTTTTAACAAGTAACGTCAATAAGGGATCATAGCATTTACTTGGTCATGGAAAGAGCAGGTGTCATTCATTTGTTGTAGACTTTGGTCTGAGTGTCACGTCTGGTGGAAGCCTAGCACCATCCCTATGGTGAAGCATGGTGGTTGCAGCATCATGCTGTGGGAATGTTTTTCTGCGGCAGGGACTGGGAGATTAGTTAGGATTGAGGCAAAGATGAACGGAGCAAAGTACAGAGAGCTCCTTGATGAAAACCTGCTCCAGAGCATTCAGGACCTCAGACTGGGGCAAAGGTTCACCTTCCAACAGGACAACGACCCTAACCACACAGCCAAGACAACGCAAGAGTAGCTTCGGGGCAAATCAAATGTATTTATAAAGCCCTTCTTACATCAGCTGATAACTCAAAAGTGCTGTACAGAAACCCAGCCTAAAACCCCAAACAGCAAGCAATGCAGGTGTAGAAGCACGGTGGCTAGGAAAAACTCCCCAGAAACGCCAAAACCTAGGAAGAAACCTAGAGAGGAACCAGGCTCTGAGGGGTGGCCAGTCCTCTTCTGGCTGTGCCGGGTGGAGATTATAACAGAACATGGCCAAGATGTTCAAATGTTCAAAGATGACCAGCAGGGTCAAATAATAATAATCACAGTGGTTGTCGAGGGTGCAACAGGTCAGCACCTCAGGAGTAAATGTCAATTGGCTTTTCATAGCCGATCAAGTCTCTAAATGTCCTTGAGTGGGCCAGCCAGAACCCAGACTTGAACCTGATCAAACATCTCTGGATAGACCTGAAAATAGCTGTGCAGCAACACTCCCCATCCAACCTGATAGAGCTTGAAAGGATCTGCAGAGAAGAATTGGAGAAACTCCCCAAATACAGGTGTGCCAAGCATGTAGCGTCATACCCAAGAAGCCTTGATGCTGTAATCTCTGCAAAAGGTGCTTCCACAAAGTACTTAGTAAAGGGTCTGAATACTTATTTTAATATGATATAAATGCTACATACAACAATTTCAACGATATTACTGAGTTACAATTCATATTTTCATATATAAGGAAATCAGTCAACTGAAATAAATTCATTAGGCCCTAATCTATGGATTTCACATGATTGGGCAGGGGCACATGCGTAGGCATGGGAGGGAATAGGCCCAGCCAATGGGGCACAGCCATGCGTAGGCATGGGAGGGAATAGGCCCAGCCAATGGGACACAGCCATGCGTAGGCATGGGAGGGAATAGGCCCAGCCAATGAGGCACAGCCATGCGTAGGCATGGGAGGGAATAGGCCCAGCCAATGAGGCACAGCCATGCGTAGGCATGGGAGGGAATAGGCCCAGCCAATGGGGCACAGCCATGCGTAGGCATGGGAGGGAATAGGCCCAGCCAATGGGGCACAGCCATGCGTAGGGATGGGAGGGAATAGGCCCAGCCAATGGGGCACAGCCATGCGTAGGCATGGGAGGGAATAGGCCCAGCCAATGGGGCACAGCCATGCGTAGGCATGGGAGGGAATAGGCCCAGCCACTTCAAAAAAAAAGATTTAACCTTTATTTAACTGGCAGCCAGTTAAGAACAAATTCTTATTTACAATGACAGTCTAGGAACAGTGGGTTGACTGCCTTGTTCAGGGGCAGAACGACAGATTTACCCTTGTCAGCTCGGGGATTTGATCTAGCAACCTTTTGGTTACTGCCCAACGCCCTAACCACTAGGCTACCTGCCGCACTTGGGAACCAGGTCCAACCACTGGGGCACCAGGCCCAGCCAATCAGAATTAGTTTTTCCCCACCAAAGAGCTTTATTATAAGACAGAAATACTCCAGTTTAATCAGCTGTCCGGGTGGCTTGTCTCAGATGATCCCGCAGGTGAAGAAGCCGGATGTGGAAGTCCGGGGTGGCGTGGTTACACGTGGTCTGCGGTTGTGAGGCCGGAGACCACAAATTCTCTAAAACTACGTTGGAGACGGCTTATGGTAGAGAAATTAACATTCAATTCTCTGGCAACAGCTCTGGTGGACATTCCTGCAATCAGGTGGATGGATTATATTGGCAAAAGAGACATGCTCACTAACAGGGAGGTAAACAAATATGTGCACAACATTTGAGAAAAATAAGCTTTTTGTGCATATGGAACATTTCTGGGATCTTTTACTTCAGCTCATGAAACATGTGACCAACCCTTTACACGTTGCCTTTATATTTTTGTTCAATATATATCACTATAAGTTCAAGAGTTTGGAGGAAAAAGGAAAATGGCACATGTGGTCCTTTGTAAATGCCTCTGAGAGAACATCTAAGGATGATCATGGAAAATGTTTCAGTGACCTCTCCACGGAACACAGAAGGATTCTGTGATATAACCATACATCTGTGAAACCCCCCCCAAATAACAGGGGGAGTGTCTTGCTCTCTTGAGTAAATCTCTGTTCCGCTCCCCCTTAAAGACCCATTTCTAAGAACTCCTTTATTAAATCATCCTGACATAGTATTAACCTGCTAAAGATAAGTATGTGTTTCCACCATTGGAAAGATTCAGTATCCACCTCCTGAGAAAGATTGGTTCCAGCATGTTACTAATAACTCAGTATAAATGCCTGTCTGAAGTGGGGAAGGGAGAGAAGACAGGAAAGGAGTAAGTCTAAGTAAGGCTGCTAGTAGGAATGAGTCTTCACTCTGACGATACTAAGAGAGGGGGAGGTGGTGTCCACTCATCTCCTGGGAAAGATTGTTTCGATGGAAGGAATCCCACAAGGGGAGAATAAATAAGCAGCCAGTTGGAAAGCACTCTGCGAGTCTCAGAAGAGCCGGGGAGAGAGCCGGGGAGAGAGCCGGGGAGAGAGCCGGGGAGAGAGCTGGGGCCTCTTGGCACTGGGACGGTTTTGATCAAGTCTGGGGGAACGTTCACATCATAAGCCCTCGCTGGCATCACAGAGCCATGCCAGGCTGTCATTCCCACATCACAGAGCCATGCCAGGCTGTCATTCCCACATCACAGAGCCATGCCAGGCTGTCATTCCCACATCACAGAGCCATGCCAGGCTGTCATTCCCACATCACAGAGCCATGCCAGGCTGTCATTCCCACATCACAGAGCCATGCCAGGCTGTCATTCCCACATCACAGAGCCATGCCAGGCTGTCATTCCCACATCACAGAGCCATGCCAGGCTGTCATTCCCACATCACAGAGCCATGCCAGGCTGTCATTCCCACATCACAGAGCCATGCCAGGCTGTCATTCCCACATCACTTAACACTGGCTGGCTGAACACTGACTGAATGAACACTATTGACTGCCTATAAACAACTCGGGCCTATAGAGCATCCATCCATCCATGAGGCTAGGAACAAACTGAACATAGCAGATAGCAGCGGTGTCGAAAGCAGAGTTGGTGCTTTGTTTCTTTTTACCCCCCCGTGTATTGTGTTACAATAGATGGCAGGGCTCACCTGCGACTGTGCCTATGATATAAAGGAGCTAAGGCTGTGTGATAGAATAATTGACAAAAACAAGGTGATTCCAGGCCACAGACTCCCTGGGTTATTCTCCCTGGGCAGCTGTCTCTGCTCTGCCTATCCCTTTGATATAGCAGTAATTTCATGCTCAGCAAAATGTGGAAGTCATTTGCATTTGTTTAATTAGGACAGTGTTTTTTATTGTGGGTAAGGCATTTTCTGTGGCACATTATATGCAGAGACAGTAAATGGTTCATAATAAAGATCAAAACATCTCCACTGTGCTGCTTTTAATTCAGTGACGCTGATTCAAGGAAATTATCAAACCCCTATCCCCTCACCTTTGACCTTTTGTTTTGTCTTAGTAACAATTAGCATACAGAACAAACAAATTAGCCATGTAAATAAACTCCACGTTTATTCATACATAAGTGTCACCGTGTTCGTTTATCATCATAGAGCATAATGGATTGTTTCAAGTCATGAACTGAATTTAAATTCTTGTTCTGAATATTCTGGAGTAATAATATAATAATATGCATTAATAATATACAGTAATAATCTACTCTGTTGCTCATTTCACTTTAACTCACGGATAGAGACCAACTCTTCCATCCTGCATTTTGTTTTTACATGCAAGGTCCATTTCTATGTTAGTCTTGCACTGTGCACATGTTCTATGCTGTATATGTTAACTGTAATGTACATGGCTGAATACATCATGCTCGGATGTATGTATGCTTTAGGTCCAGTGTACAGGAGTAACTGGTATCCTTTTGATCACAAGACGGCTCAATATGTTAAGAGATTTCTGCCAATCAGAGAGATGCTGCTGTTGATCCATGACAATCTAGTCATCTGTTGAGAGATGAGAAAGAGGGACTGGGTCCAAGAGAAAGCAGGTGGTCTGCTGAGGACTGACAATAGGGACTGACAATGAGGACTGACAATAAGGACTGACAATGAGGACTGTTTAGGAATGTTTAGGTATGACATGTGTGATAACCTCTATCCATACATTGCTTTTGTTACATGTGTTATGTAAACTATACCAATTATTTAGCTTTTCATTCTTGGTTCCAAGTCATTATATTGATGGAGTATGCAGATCGAACATTTTCTGGGGCCCGAAAATGTTAATAATAGTGGCTTGTTTAGAAAAACAAAGTCGGGATTACAGTCACTCTTTGTTCCTAGACTGCTTTCAATGTAGGGCTATCTAAATATGTAATTTTCTCTAATCTATCCTTTTAAGACTTTAAATGTTAAAAAAACACTTTCAGCGGTTCCATTTCGATGCCAGCACCTCACCCCATTAGCTGTACCTTCCTCTTTCATCCTGAATCACAACACTCCCTCCAAAAGATGACAAGGCACTTATCCTCATTTCAGAAAATAAAATGATAACCGTGAGTACTTGCTGAGGCATGATGAGTGAGCATTATATTATCATCTGTATTATTAACAGCCGATAGTGGCCTCCCAGCCCTTGCTTCCTCAAGCCCTTACATAAAGTCAAATGAAAAACATAATAAATAACCTTGCTTAACCTGATGCTGTGCTCTCCAGCGAGGCACTGCCCCCTTTTGCTAATGATCAAGACACACTAAGATTAAAAGTGACAAGGCCTCAGGAGCCCTGAGTGTTAGTGGCACTAGGCTGGAGAAGAACCAGTCAGAGTCAGGCAGTACCCACTCCTAATACTGTACCAGCAACAAGCCTGGCATAGCCCTGGCATAGCCCTGGCATGGCAGAAAAGAGCCATCGTCAAATAGATGAAAAAACGTTCACACCATGGAGGGTCAAAATGACACACCTCTCATGTAACCCACTGAGAGCTTAAAGGAAATTAATCCTTGTCACCTCAGTATCTGATTTGTCAAAATATTTAATGGATTTTCAGTGTCACATTTTCAGTACAGTGGAGAGCGAAAAAATAATGAAATGATGCAGACTATTTTGGGCTGCGAAAGCTCATTCTGCCGAGAGACACGTGTGAAACTGAGTATATCTGGAGAATGTGCTCATGATCAGCTGACATGTTTGCAGAATGTCTGTCTGTTGTGTTTTTTCTTTCAACAAAGAATGAGTTCTTGATTACCTTGTTAAACAAAAAAATGACCATGTTCATTCATAAGACTATGAGCTAGCGGGATCTGATCAGCTTTAAACTAGACAAAATAGGATCTAAATCTCTCTGAGACATTTGCAAATTCAGGTTTGTTCAAGGGATAAGTAAATACAATTCATCAACTGCAGTCAGGCAAATCACCATAATATTGTATCATTTTCTAGCCTTCCAGTTCAGTCTGCTTAATCCGATTTAAGAACTTGGTTTTCCATGTGGCGTTTTCTGAATGAAAAAACGGATATAATCTCATGGCCCCAGAATATTGAATTATGGGCCGCTCGTCTACCCAGAGCTTACACACACACACACTCTCTCTCTCTTAGTGACTCCTGGACAGGTATAGCTAGCGATATGATTTATGTGCTAATCCTTTGAGTGGAAATGTGATATTAAGAGAGTGCCGTCACAGAAACAAGATATGTCTAGAAAACGCAAAAAGTCAGTAAAGTACACCATGCGTTATATTATTTTCTAGGAAAAATAAAAACATTTGATTGATTTGATGGAGGGGGAGTTTTTTGATACCTTACAATAGTTTTTGGCAGGTAATGTCCTCTATAAACTGTCCTTCATGGAACGTAACTACATTGTACCTGAAAGTACAGTACAGAGCATTTAAAATATTAAACCCGTATCTCAAACTTTCCTTTGGATTTGTGTCGTAGATATTAGAATGTTTTAGTGTAAGTAGCCATTGATTGACAATGGAAGCCTTTTGTTGTCTGTCTGTCCAGCTACGCTCACAGTAATCAAATGACTGTCTTTGGGATAACATTTGGTTCCTCTGTAAAGTTTCTCCTCCCGTGACCTTAAATGGAAAGGTATTAGAAACTTATACAGTAGCTTACAGCCAGTAACGAATTGTAAGTAGCAACTGAGTAGAACAGTGTTTTAGGACAGTGTTTTCCAAACGTATTCTCGAGTACCCCCAGACGGTTCCACAATTGAAGTATCAGCAGCACACCTGATTAAACAAACCAAGGGCTTGAGGATAAGTTGAGCAGTTGAATCAGAGGTGCTTGTAATACAACAACACAACACAACAGTGGTCGGCCTGATCACAGACAACGACGAGACAGCCTATAGGGAGGAGGTCAGAGACCTGGCCGTGTGGTGCCAGAATAACAACCTATCCCTCAACATAGCCAAGACTAAGGAGATGATTGTGGACTACAGGAAAAGGAGGACCGAGCACGTCCCCATTCTCATCGACGGGGCTGTCTTGGAGTAGGTTGAGAGGTTCAAGTTCCTCGGTGTCCACATCAACAACAAACTAGAATGGTCCAAACACACCAACACAGTCGTGAAGAGAGCACGACAAAGCCTGTTCCCCCTCAGGAAACTAAAAAGATTTGGCATGGGTCCTGAGATCCTCAAAAAGTTCTACAGCTGCAACATCGAGAGCATTGCATCACTGCCTGGTACGGCAATTGCTCGGCCTCTGACCGCAAGGCATCACTGGGGCTAAGCTGCCTGCCATCCAGGACCTCTACACCAGGCGGTCAGAGGAAGGCCCTAAAAATTGTCAAAGACACCAGCCACCCCAGTCATGGACTGTTCTCTCTACTACCTCATGGCAAGCGGTACCGGAGTGCCAAGTCTAAGACAAAAAGGCTTCTCAACAGTTTTTACCCCCAAGCCATAAGACTCCTGAACAGGTAATCAAATGGCTACCCGGACTATTTGCATTGTGTGCCCCCCCAACTCCCCCAAACTATCTTTTTACTCTGCTGCTACTCTCTGTTCATCATATATGCATAGTCACTTTAACCATATCTACATTTACATACTACCTCAATCAGCCAGACTAACCAGTGTCTGTATGTAGCCTCGCTACTTTTATAGCCTCACTACTGTATATAGCCTGTCTTTTTACTGTTGTTTTATTTCTTAACTTACCTATTGTTCACCTAACACCTTTTTTCACTATTGGTTAGAGCCTGTAAATAAGCATTTCACTATAAGGTCTGTTATACCTGTTATATTCGGCGCACGTGACAAATAAACTTTGATTTTATTTGAATAGAACACATCAAGTACATGGATTTCTCTGGGGGAACTTGGGAAGATGTTTGGGAAACACTGGAGTAAGATAGATAGCAGTGGTGGAAAAGTACCGTGTTGTCATACTTGAGTAAAAGTAGAGATACCTTAATAGAAAAAGACTCATGTAAAAGTGAAAGTCACCCAGTTAACTACTACTTGAGTAAAAGTCTAAAAGTATTTGATTTGAAATATACGAAAGTATCAAAAGCAAATGTAATTGCAAAAATATACTTAAGTGTCAAAAGTAAAAGTACAATTATAAATCATTTCAAATTCCTTATAGTAAGCAAACCAGATGGTACCATTTTCAATTTACAGATAGCCAGGGGAACACTCCAACACTCAGAAATAATTTACAAATGAAGCATATGTGTTTAGTAAGTCTGCCAGATCAGAGGTAGTAGGTATGACCAAAGATGTTTGCTTGATAAGTGTGCGAATGGGACCATTTTCCTGGCCTGTTAAGCATTCAAAATTTAGTGGTGTAAAAGTAGAAGTTGTCTAGTAAAGTACAGATACCCCAAAAAACTACTGAAGTAATACTTTAAAGTCGTTTGACTTATTAAGTATCCAGGGAACGGTGTGTTTTAATTAACTTCCTTGCTCAGGGGGCAGAACGACAGATTTTTACCTTGTCAGCTCGGGTGTTCGATCCAGACACTAGGCTACCTGCCGCCAGGCAGAGATAGAGGTGGAGGAGATAGAGGTGGAAATAGAGATATAGAGGTGGAGGTGGAGATAGAGGTAGAGGTGGAGATAGAGGTGGCGATAGAGGTGGAGGAGGAGATGGAGGAGGTGGAGTTGGAGTTGGACTTAGAGGAGGTGGAGATACAAGTGGAACTAGAGATGGATGTGGAGATGGAGGTGGAGATTGAGGTGGAGGTGGAGATAGTGGAGGGGGTGCAGGTAGAGGAGGAGGTGGAGATATAGGTGGAGATATAGGTGGAGATTGAGGTGGAGGTCGAGATAGCAGTGGAGATAGAGGTGGAGATAGAGGTGGCGGTGGAAATAGAGGTGGAGGTGATTATAGAGGTGGAGCTGAAGATAGAGAGGGAGGAGGAGATAGAGGGGGAGCGGGAGATAGACGTGGAGATATATGTGGAGATAGTGGAGGAGGTGTATATAGAGGTGGAGGTGGAGATAGAGATGATGATAGAGATAGAAGTGGAGGTGTAGATAGAGTTGGAGATAGAGGGGAAGTGGAGATAGAGGTCTAGGTGGTGGAGATGAGGTGGAGGATGTGGATATAGAGGTGGAGATGGAGATAGAGGTGGATATACAGATAGAGGTGCAGATAGAGGTGGAATTGGAGATGGAGGTGTAGATGAAGGTGGAGATAGAGGTGGAGATAGAGTGGGTGGTGGAGGAGGAGGTGCAGAAAGAGGTGCAGATAGAGATAGAGGTGGATATAGAGGTGGAAATACAGTGGAGGTGGTGGAGGAGGAGGTGCAGATAGAGGTGCAGATAGAGATAGAGGTGGAGATAGCGGTGGAGATAGCGGTGGAGATGGAGATAGAGGTGGACATAGAGGTGGAGGTGGAAATTGAGGTGGAAATTGAGGTGGAGGTGATTATAGAGGTGGTGCTGAAGCTAGAGAGGGAGGAGGAGATGGAGGTGGAGATAGAGGTGGAGGAGGTGGAGATGAGGTGGAGGAGGTGGATATAGAGGTGGAGGTGGAGATAGAGGTGGATATACAGATAGAGGTGCAGATAGAGGTGGAATTGGAGATGGAGGTGTAGATGGAGGTGGTGGAGAAGGAGGTGCAGAAAGAGGTGCAGATAGAGATAGAGGTGGAGATAGAGGTGGAGATAGAGGTGGAGATAGAGGTGGAGATAGAGTGGGTGGTGGAGGAGGAGGTGCAGAAAGAGGTGCAGATAGAGATAGAGGTGGATATAGAGGTGGAAATACAGTGGAGGTGGTGGAGGAGGAGGTGCAGATAGAGGTGCAGATAGAGATAGAGGTGGAGATAGTGGTGGAGATAGCGGTGGAGATGGAGATAGAGGTGGACATAGAGGTGGAGGTGGAAATTGAGGTGGAAATTGAGGTGGAGGTGATTATAGAGGTGGTGCTGAAGCTAGAGAGGGAGGAGGAGATGGAGGTGGAGATAGAGGTGGAGGAGGTGGAGATGAGGTGGAGGAGGTGGATATAGAGGTGGAGGTGGAGATAGAGGTGGATATACAGATAGAGGTGCAGATAGAGGTAGAATTGGAGATGGAGGTGTAGATGGAGGTGGTGGAGAAGGAGGTGCAGAAAGAGGTGCAGATAGAGATAGAGGTGGAGATAGAGGTGGAGATAGAGGTGGAGGTGGTGGAGGAGGAGGTGCTGATAGAGGTGCAGATAGAGGTGCAGTTAGAGATAGAGGTGGAGATAGCGGTGGAGATGGATGAGGGGGTGGAAGAGAGATGGATATAGAGATGGAGGTGGAGATAGATATGAAGAAATAAGTGGAGATAGAGATGGAGGTGGAAATTGAGGTGGAAATTGAGGTGGAGGTGATTATAGAGGTGGTGCTGAAGCTAGAGAGGGAGGAGGAGATAGAGGTGGAGGTGGCGATAGAGGGGAAGTGGAGATAGAGGTGGAGGAGGTGGATATGGAGGTGGAGATAGAGATGATGATAGAGATGGAGGTGGAGATGAAGGTGGAGGTGGTGGAGGAGGAGGAGGTGCAGATAGAGGTGCAGATAGAGGTGCAGATAGAGGTGGAGATGGAGATAGTGGAAGAGATGGAGGAGGGGGTGGAAGAGAGATGGATATAGAGATGGAGGTGGAGATAGATATGAAGAAATAAGTGGAGATAGAGATGAAGATTGTGGTGGAGATAGAGGGGAGATCGAGGTGGAAATTCTGGTGGAGGTGGACGTGGATGAGGTGGAGTAGGTGGTGATAGAGGAAGAGAAGGTGGAGGTGGATATCGAGGTGGAGATGGAGATAGAGATACAGATAGAGGTGCAGATAGAGGTGAAATTGGAGATGGAGGTGTAGATGAAGGTGGATATAGAGGTGGAGATAGAGTGGAGGTGGTGGAGGAGGAGGTACAGAAAGAGGTGCAGATAGAGATAGAGGTGGATATAGAGGTGGAGATACAGTGGAGGTGGTGGAGGAGGAGGTGCAGACAGAGATAGAGGTGGAGATAGCGGTGGAGATACAGGTGGAGATACAGGTGGAGATACAGGTGGACATAGAGGTGGAGGTGGAAATTGAGGTGGAGGTGATTATAGAGGTGGAGCTGAAGCTAGAGAGGGAGGGGGAGATGGAGGTGGAGATAGATATGAAGAAATAAGTGGAGATAGATATGAAGAAATAAGTGGAGATAGAGATGAAGATTGTGGTGGAGATAGAGGGGAGATCGAGGTGGAAACTCTGGTGGAGGTGGACGTGGATGAGGTGGAGTAGGTGGTGATAGAGAAGGTGGAGGTGGAGATAGAGGGGGAGGAGATAGAGATAGCCCATGAGTAGAGGGCTGGATTGTGTAAATGAAAAGAAAGAATATTACAAACTGCATGCTGCTGAAGATGGTGTCAGAAACCGCAGGCGATGTTCGTGTGTCTATCAACTGAGTCTCTGTCCACAAGTTTTAAGGCACCGCCTGAGAGAGGTAATATACCCTACATATACATATTTAATCTCCAGCCCTCTTGCTGGTTATTTTTCCAGACACGTTCAACCGCGCTTCATCTGAAATTCTGAATGATCTAAAGCACTTCTGTATTACTGTGCTGCAAATGTGTGTGTGTGTGTGTGTGTGTGTGTGTGTGTGTGTGTGTGTGTGTGTGTGTGTGTGTGTGTGTGTGTGTGTGTGTGTGTGTGTGTGTGTGTGTGTGTGTGTGTGTGTGTGTGTGTGTGTGTGTGTGTGTGTGTGTGTGTGTGTGTGTGTGTGTGTGTGTGTGTGTGTGAGTGGTCTAAGGCACTGCATCTCAGTGCAGGAAACGTCATCGCAGGCCCTGGTTCAAATCCAGCCTGCATACCATTTGGCTGTGATTGGGAGTCCCATAAGGCAGCGCACAATTGGCCCAGCGTCGTTCGGGTTTGGGTGGGGTAGGCTGTCATTGTAAATAAGAGTTTGTTCTTAACTGACTTGCCTAGTTTAAAAAAATATACTCGAAGCTGTGAATATTTGTGTTCTGCAAGTGATGTCTTTCATGAAGCGAGGGATGGAAGGGTGTTTGTGTTTGGGATGTTGGGAAGGACAATGTGGTAATCCCTAGGAACAACTATCTTTCTCAGCACAGGGCATCAGCCGGTTAAAGAAAACAGTGGGACATCATAGTGTGATGGAATAAATCATTCTCTCACAGACAGGCTGCTCTCATTTCACTTTTTAACAATAAGCTGGCCTTATCACTATTAGCTAGAAACGTTTTGTGTCTATGTTATTCTCTATCACACACACACACACACACACACACACACACACACACACACACACACACACACACACACACACACACACACACACACACACACACACACACACACACACACACACACACACACACACACACACACACACACCACTATCAGCCAAGGCAGTTTTAATATCGATTCCCCGGCAATTCTGTGGTCCTGTACCTCAATGCAATAGAGTTGGCAAGTTAAGCACACTATCCCAGTGCTTGACTATTCTCACAAACCCTCGTGCTGCAAAGCAGAGTCTGCCCATAGTGTGTGTGGAAAGCTGTTAGACGTCTCTGAGATGTTGCCCCTTACTGCATCCCAAATGGCAGCCTATCCCCTATATAGTGCACTACCCATAGGGCTCTGGTCAAAATAGTGCACTAAATAGGCGATAGGGCACCATTTGGGACACAAACCCTGTGTGTTTATGATCCAGTAATGGACGACCATCATTTGCTGTCTTTATCATAACAAACTTGGGATGGCCTTCTCACAACTCACCACCTTGTACACAGTTCCAACTGTCTACAGGTTCACAAGATGTTCAATGTTAAAAACAAGGTTGTGTTCGGTCGCTATGGTAACAGAGCGTATTTTCCCTATCCTTTACAAAGTGCAATGCGTTAGAATGATTTTTCCTAATTCCTCGTTAGGTTTCTTCCTAGGACCCTGCCTTCTAGGGAGTTTTTCCTAGCCACTGTGCTTCTGCATTGCTTGCGCTTTGGAGTTTTATCTGTAAAACATTTTGTGCATTACAGCTGGTGATGTAAAAAAGTGCTTTATAAAATAGATTTGATCAATTAGGCCTGGGGTGAAAGTAGAGTTCATTTATCCCTGTTATGAGACCTATATGTAAGCGCACTTGCATGTACACCCCAAAAAAGTATTGTCCTAATCATAGGATCTCTGTGGACCTAGTCGTAAAGATTTGTCATTTAACTTTTAAAATGGATTACCTTTTATTGTGTCATAAACACAACCAGTCATGATGTTTTCATCTGATAGCCAAACAATCACTTCAAATGTGCTCCTTTACTAGGCACATTCATCCACTCGCAACATATTTCCAGCCTCCAAACAGTGGTTTACACAAAACACCAAAAAGTGTAATGACATTAGGCCAGAATTTATACATCCACTGCTGTCCGTGGGCATCTCGGTGTCAGCCACTCGTCTTTGCCTTGGCAAAAATGTTGTGTTCTCATCAAACCACATCGCATTTTGGAGCGTAGAATTTATGCGTCCACAAATTAACAGGTCATCTAAGGCACTCAATGGTAACTTTGGTCATTTATACTTAAGTATATATATTTTTTAAAGTATTTATATGGTATATGTTTTTATATGTGTGTCCATATTGTCCCTGAGTTTCTAGGTAGAGCATATGGTTCAAGAGAAAAAAGCCTAATTAATGAAAAAAGCATCTTATCAACTATCGTTTTATTTTCGAATAATTCTGCATCTCTTCCATCTATTAACTTTTTTCACAACTGCCACCAGTTTGACACTAAAACATTTACAACAAAGACATATTAACATAGTAAAATAAATAAAAGTGTGTAAAAAAAAAGAAGAAGTTTATAATTTGAATAATGTTTTTACAGATTATTTTATATATTTTACATGATAAGGCCACATAGATGGCCAGAGATAATTACAGACACCTGTGATAATCTGAAGTACCCCAAAAGGCCACTAGATGTCATGTGGTAAAATTCCCTATAAACCTTGAATGTTACCAAAGTTCTGATAGTTCACTAGTAAACTTCAAAGTTACCAGTTATATACCCTCCCTTTGAAAGTTACCAGTAATATACTCTCCCTTTGAAACCTTAGCTGCGATTGTCTTCTCCTTCAACAACTATATGTTCCATTTTGTTTTTGCATTTGATTTAAGCTCTGTGCGCCACCTTTGATGCAGGAGACCGTCACACACACTAATGATAATAGCAATAACAATAATAGGTGAACGGTGTTTACCCCTGGGGGCTGAGGGAGTAGGGAGCTTATGAACACATCGATTTTCTGTGACTGAAAGGGACAAAGGAAAGGAGCACTGACATACAGGCCTAACTGAGATGTTCCTGGGTTCCAGTAGCGGTCTGGAAAATCCTGGATTGAAATAGTATTTGTTTATGGTTGTGTATTTTATCAAATACGTTAACTACGGTTGATGTAGCATGCTTGGCGCAATGGAACAATGGAATAGTCCGAAAAGTTTAAACCCTGTCCATTGGGCACTCTAGGCAGGCTCAATCAAACGCTCAAAGTATTTTAAGGAAAACAAATATTGTTAGGACCCAGATGTGGGCTTGGAGACCTCCATTAGATATCACTCTGATATCATGGCTGTGGATAGGAGAGAAGCGGTGAAAGTGGCTTGTCCATTCCTTTATTCCCAGTCTTTTCATCCATTTGGATATGCATGGTGGTGAAAAAAGGGTGTCAGGGTCAGGGCTTGTCCCTAGTAATGCAATCAATTAATCAATCAATCCCATTTATTTATAGAGCCCTTTCTTATAACAGCAGTTGTCACAAAGTGGTTATACAGAAACCGAGTCCAGAGACCGAGCCAAGACCGAGACCGGGAGTGGGACAAGGGGATCGAGACCGAGCCAAGACCGGGAGTGGGACAAGGGGTTCGAGACTGAGCCAAGACCGAGACCGGAAGTGGGACAAGGGGTTCGAGACCGAGCCAAGACCGAGACCGGAAGTGGGATAAGGGGTTCGAGACCGAGCCAAGACCGAGACCGGGAGTGGGACAAGGGGTTCGAGACCGAGCCAAGACCGAGAACCAGGAGTGGGACAAGGGGTCCGAGACCGAGTTAAGACCAAGACATTCAGAATAATGAAAAAATGCATGCTGAGATAAAATAGAGCCACTATGCCTTCAGAGAAGGGCTAAGGATTTATAAAATAATTCTTATAATAATCATTTGAATTCTATAACTATTTTCAATGATGTTCTGATTTAATTTCTTCAGTTTTTGTTGGAAAGGAAAGGGTTAACCCCCGCAGAGAATATTTTTTTTCTTTGCTGTCTCTGCGGAGATAAATCTAGCTAGCTAAGTCAGCCATTGACTAGGCCTTTAGAAGCTAAATAAAGACATCTGCCATTCAACTGTATTAGGGCAAAAATGTTTGGAAACTTCTGCCTTCTTGAAGGCCAACGTGTCATTGCGTAATAGCGAGCAGTAGTTTTCCCACGGTCTAGCTAGCTAGCTTTTGTTGTCTTCTAGTTTGCAGCGGCTGCAGAAGGTGTTGTTGCTAATTTGTTAGCTGTGTTTTTTATTGCAGTGCGCTCGCTGTTGTTAGCCATCTCATTGAAAGTAACTTATGCGTGTGAAACATTGATGCATTTAAAGTGGAACTGACAGCAACATGAAATCTTATTCAAATCTGTTCATATACTGTACACCCCCAGGAAGAATATAACACTTTCTTAAAATTACCATATATAATTGTTCATAAATTATTATGTTTAGGAATTATCTATACTAATGCGTTTGCGAAAATTCTATAGCAATATAGAGTGGTAAAGCGGCCATGTATTTGGCCAATTAATAGACACTGCAGTAAATAATACCGAATAAAAACATCTGACTTGTCCAGGACTGGAGTCTACACAGACGGGTTCGCTATAACCAATCAGAGCTACAGTAGACCTTTATACAAACAAGCCATTTGCCAAACGGACCTGCCATCATTCATTTGGAACTGGACTGTGTGTTTACAAGCAAATGCAACAGCCCAACTTTAGATCATTGGAATGCATTCGCCAAAAGCCACAAAATACACCTGAATGGATTTCTGCAAATATGTAAACATCATGGGAGACCTCTTACATTTGGGAACTTTACAGTCCTATTGTTAAAACAACCATGAAAAGGTTGTCTCTCTCTCCCTCAGTTATACACCTCAACAACAAGGTCAACAACTAATGCTAGCCAGAGAAAAATGAGCTATAATCTAACGAAGGAATATTAGATAAACACTTTTTCAGCTTGTTGGCCGTCAAAATTGCACTGATAAGCGATGGGGAATTGTAGCCTCCTTGTCCTTCTGCAGCTTGCCTGCCAATGCATGCTTGTCCCAACCAATCACCCAAGCAAACTGGCTAAGGTTGGCTAGCTTGCTAGCTAGCTACTTCCAGACACAAATGAGAGAACACCTCACTCTGGCGATTTTACTTGCCGAAGCAGAGCTGCTGGCTGTTTACATGTTATTTAGATTGTACTTGACTAACTATTACTTTTTTGCCTATGTTTACTGACACCGGTCAAATTCAGCAGGTGTTGCGCGTAAATTAATCAGTTCTGCGCTCTGGTACACTCACATAGAGTGCTTTGAAATCGGAGTAGATAGCCAGAGTGAATTTGTGAATGCGAGAGATATGCTAACTGGACAACAGTCACTCAAGTTCTTGCTAGCTAACCAAATGACACCTGCATCTATAGCTGTGTATAGCCACCAAAAAACGATATGAAGAGAGAAATTCTGTCACTCACCCACTCCTTCAATGGCATGACATGACATCCTCCTAGCAGCTAGCTATCTAGCTAATGTTAGGCTCCATGTTTTTAGTTTGTTACATAAAAAGTTATGCTAGTTCATTAGCACCGTTATGAATGACTTGTGTTCACTGCCCTTGCTAGTTTGAGTGTATTGACTTTCCCAGCCTTAGTTACATTTGTTAAATGTTTTTTGCAATGGGAAGTAATAGTTGTAAATTTCGATTAATGGTTAATGGTTGTGTTTTTGTATTCTAATGAGTGGGACCTACTGGCTTATGATGTCAGAGTTTATGGACTGCTTATCCTTTAACATCACGCTGTGTGTGACTGCTGTCTTCCCATCGGCTCTATGCAGGGGTGGAGTGGTGCTTTAACATCACGCTGTGTGTGACTGCTGTCTTCCCATCGGCTCTATGCAGGGGTGTAGTGGTGCCTGGAGAAGTAGGTATAGTTTTGCCACAAAGTTCCCAAACAGCCCCCCAGCGAAGGAAAGGCACCCTGTGTGAAAAATCCACGTTTTTTAAAATGAGGAGTTTTCTTATAATCAAAGTCCACAATAATGCTTAAACCATATCAATCTGATTGGGTGGGCCTGTCAGGGCCTGGCTCCCCAGTGGTTGGATTGCGATTGTGTTGGCTACTTTGTGCATGATTTCTCCATTGTACTACATAATTGACAAGTCTTATACCTACACTACACTACTTTGATGCACATCAGTAGGGATTAAGAAATGAGTAGATGCAATGCCCACTGACAGAAAAGTGGGTATACAGTTTATACCTGCATATACACTCCACTACAACACTGACCCTTTGTGTTTTACAAAAAGTGCTCTGTCCTACATGAGTGCGCTGGTATTACGGTTGCTGTCCTTTCAGGATCACGAAACTGTTACACAGCCCTTATGAAAAAAGATTGCCGTTTTGAAACTGCAGTAAAAGCGCAGTAATTGCAGTCGACTGTGGTATTTTGGACGCATTAATTGCAGAATAACTTCAGTTTAGTGCAGTTGAACTGTAGTTTACTGCATTATAACTGCAAAAATTATGGCAGTAAAAAAACAGTGCTATATTTCTGCAGTATTTGCAGCATACTGCAGTTACACTGCATTCTAACTACAGTGTACTGCAGTTACACTGCAATCTTTCTTGTAAGGGACTGAAGGCCTCTAGGTTCGCCACTGCGCAAACATGTCTATAATAGATAAGGCTGTTAAGATATTCATGTTTCAAGAAAGGAGTGTATATGTTTGGCCTGCCGAAGGGGTTGTATGCGCTAACAGAATGGAAGCTGATAATTAGGAGTTTTTTACTCCGCTGCTCTCAGCTGGTCTCAGAAAGAAATTCCGAGTCCTCGTTGTCCGAGACCAAGTCAAGACCGAGTACAAATGTATCCGACACCAAGACAAGACCGAGTCACTCAATATGTGGTCTCGAGACAGGACTTGACTACTACAGTACTGTTACATGTGTTTGACTATAGACAGAGGAGGAACAATTGCTGTTCATATAACCGCTAAATAAGATCCGTTGCTTGATTTAATTGCATGTCAAGTCATTATGCAGGGGCCCTATAATAGGCTTGTGCAATGCAATGTGATAGCTTTTACATTTGGCTCGGAGCCAAGCAAGAGAGGGTTTGGGTATCCATGACTCTGTTATAGAGCCTTTGTCATACAGCATCAGCCAGCTGTCATGAATGTGAGTATTTGTGCGTGTGTGTGTGTGCGTCTGTGCCTGAGCCTGCCCGCCTACCTGCTGTCGGTGTGTGTGTGTGTGTGTGTGTGTGTGTGTGTGTGTGTGTGTGTGTGTGTGTGTGTGTGTGTGTGTGTGTGTGTGTGTGTGTGTGTGTGTGTGTGTGTATGTTAGGGATGTGTCACGCATGTGTCTGTTTTGGTACAGTATATGCCCCTGGTGCAACCCAAACCGCGTAGCCTAGACAACTGTCATGGCTGCCTGTCTATGTGTTGATACACCGGCTCATTGATCTAAAACAGTGAACCCATCCACTCCTGAAGAGACCTGCTGGCACCAGTCCACCCACTCAACCAACCACTCTGGGTCCGTTTTCCATCCCAATTCCCAGACCCCTCTTCCCTGTCCCCACCACATCCAGTGAAGGTGTAAGTACTATTGGCTACCTATCAACCTTGGAAACCGTATCTCTTTCATCCAGGAGAGCTCTACATTGTTTTTATTCTTATATTTGTGACAAGAGTAAAGTGATCCGAAGGATCAGAGTGTGTCTGCCAGTCTGCCAGAGAGAGGGAGAGGGAATTAAAGGGGGAGTGAGAGAGAGAGCATTGGAGAAAGAGCGAGCCAGAGAGAGGGAGAGAGAAAGAGTGAAGCACTTTCCATTTTTTTTAAAGCATTTGACTGAATAAAACATTAACCGGCTGCACAGTGAAAATTACTCAATCACCAATCAGCTGGCCTGTGAAGATGTCAGCCATTCGACTTACTACTTCATTCCTCGGTTCCCTATATTTACACGTGCGTGATGCACGACATGCATGTTATGTTAGCGATCACGTGTGTCACAGTCCAGGGTTCACAGGTGGGTGCCTGCCATGAATAGCCTGCTGGATGCGTTCAATGGTAATGGGTACAACACACATGTGCACATCACCGCTCAGCCCCACATGTAATCTGTGACAGGGCTATGCTGATGTAACAGTATAGCTTCCATCCCTCTCCTCGCCCCTACCTGAGCTTGAACCAGGGACCCTCTGTACACATCGACAACAGCCACCCTCAAAGCATCGTTACCCATCGCTCCACAAAAGCCACGGCCCTTGCAGAGCAAGGGGAACAACTACTTCAAGGTCTCAGAGCGAGTGACGTCACCGATTGAAATGCTATTAGCGCGCACCCCGCTAACTAGCTAGCCATTTCACATCGGTTACACTGACACTGCAGGAAAACAGTGGTCACTTATTACTCAACGTGGGGAGGTGCTTATTAAGGTGCTTTTTTTCAAGTCGTATAATGCATTATGACTGCATTATATTGTATTATAAGACATGAGTGCCTATGATCTGTCATACGTGTCTATGACACTCCTGTAATGTCAGGCAGTTGAATGTGTTACATAGAGACAATGTCATTTTATTATAATCAAGCATTCTACATGTCAGATTTAACTAAAGCGTTACCATTTCTTAGTATCATGTCATAATGACCCTGACTAAATTACAGCTATGTTCAGTCCATTGTAGAATTGCTACAAGCCTTATAAAGAGACATTATAAGGGCTCATAAGTGCTTATAACAAGTAATAAAACATACCTGTCAACGTTAACTAAAGTGTTACGAAGTGTTTTTCCTGGTCAGGCCACATGACTTGTTTTGGAATGTCCTGACTAATATTGGCAATGCTTGAAGTGGAGTGTAGTGCTTACAATGGCCAGAAGGCTTTAGGCATTACTAACTCTGCTGTAATCCTGAAGAAAAAAATATAGTGCCTTCATCTCGAAATATTATAATGCAAATATTATTATATATTGATATGATTCTATGCAATCAAGGTCCTTAAATGTAGAACTCAGTTAAGCATGTACATATGCTTTCACATACATACACAGTGCCATAACACATATTTTCATTAAAAACATTATTTTTATTAATTAATTAATATTATTTCATCCTTCCACAAGATATAGTCCCGACACAAATCTAGGTTTGCTCGAGATGTGACCCAGTCGTTCAGTCTTTTTGTTCTGTATCTGTGGACCTTCCCCAGTCGTTTGTTCTAAATGTTCCACTGGCTAGCAACGTTCTTATCCCTTTTCAAGTGACATTTATTTGGATACGACCATAACAATGAGCGAATAAGGCGCGATTTCGACTGACATAGGACATGTGCTCACTCGTCAGGACACTGTTGTTCAGAGGAGCTAGCCAACAACACAGCTACAGTATCCCAATCACTTCAAACTGAAGTCGGAAAGAATGCAAATTAGCTACGTTTCCTTGTACCTTTTTTCAATTGATTACTTGTTGTTGTATATATCCGTAAAAATGATGCCGACTGATTCATGATTTCGACTGGCTGAGAAACGCTGCCTGCTTGTCTGTCTCGTTCATGGGACAGCAGGAGATCGAATTTGAATATTGAAACAATGTTGCAAATGTCGGAGAGACAGACAGTAAGATTTATACAAATCTCTGCTGTTGAAAACTAAATGTTAGTCTAACAGAAATGTGAGATGATTTCTAGATGCTTTTAATAGTGGAGATCAAGTTTATAACCTCCCTGCCTGGGCTGATGAGACAGTGGATTGCGCAGTCAGATGGAACAGAGTAAATAGGCATTTTAACGTCATAGATTTAGCCGGTGGTAACTTGTGGAATAGACACCGGCTGGAATGAGGTTTTAACCAATCAGCTTTCAGGATTAGACCCTCCCATTGTATAAATGCACACACCACACACACCACACACACCACACACACCACACACACACACACACACACACACACACACACACACACACACACACACACACACACACACACACACACACACACACACACACACGATGTCACAAATGGGATGCTTGAAACGGAAGTGGCCATCAAGATACCTGTCTAAAAGCCTGTAAAGAAACCTCTACACACAGTCAGTACAGTATATAAGAAATGACAACAAATTTGAGCCTTCCTCACCACTAGATTGAGTGGTTAATAATTAAAGTAACTACTGCTTTGTATGGAAATAGAGAGTGAATTATAGAACACGATTATTTACTGTTTTTGGACTCTATTTTAGACTGACTGGAACTATACACTTATTTCTATCTTCTCCCCTCACCCTCCCTTCTCTTCCCCATCTTTCCACCATCTCTTTCCACCAACTCATCTCTCTGTCTTCTACGTATGTACCTGAGCCTTAAATGTACCCTGGGCCCTGTACCGGTGGATGACAACGTGTCCCAATCCACTGTGTGTCAGGTCTATAAATCATGTGACTGATTAATCACTTAATCCTTCCTGGGATCTCACACTCTGCTCGGAATGCCTGGCTTGATGACCTCATGGAAAACCGGGATCTGCCAAGGTTTCCTCTTTTATTCCCTGAAAAGGAACCGAGGGAGAAAGTGTATGGAAATAGCCCCCTGTCATTTCATCATGTTTTCATAGTGACTGTAGGAAATAATGGCCCTGCATGATTACTGATCTAGACTACTAGAGGACTGACTGACACAGCCTGATCTAGACTACTAGAGGACTGACTGACACAGCCTGATCTAGACTACTAGAGGACAGACACAGCCTGGTCTAGACTACTAGAGGACAGACTGACACAGCCTGATCTAGACTACTAGAGGACCGACACAGCCTGATCTAGACTACTAGAGGACAGAAACAGCCTGGTCTAGACTACTAGAGGACCGACACAGCCTGGTCTAGGCTACTAGAGGACAGACACAGCCTGGTCTAGACTACTAGAGGACTGACACAGCCTGGTCTAGACTACTACAGGACAGACACAGCCTGGTCTAGACTACTAGAGGACAGACACAGCCTGGTCTAGACTACTAGAGGACAGACACAGCCTGGTCTAAACTACTAGAGGACTGACACAGCCTGGTCTAGACTACTACAGGACAGACACAGCCTGGTCTAGACTACTAGAGGACAGACACAGCCCGGTCTAGACTACTAGAGGACAGACACAGCCTGGTCTAAACTACTAGAGGACTGACACAGCCTGGTCTAGACTACTACAGGACAGACACAGCCTGGTCTAGACTACTAGAGGACAGACACAGCCTGGTCTAGACTACTAGAGGACAGACACAGCCTGATCTAGACTACTAGAGGACTGACTGACACAGCCTGGTCTAGGCTACTAGAGGACAGACACAGCCTGGTCTAGGCTACTAGAGGACAGACACAGCCTGATCTAGACTACTAGAGGACTGACTGACACAGCCTGGTCTAGGCTACTAGAGGACAGACACAGCCTGGTCTAGGCTACTAGAGGACAGACACAGCCTGGTCTAGACTACTAGAGGACTGACACAGCCTGGTCTAGACTACTAGAGTACAGACACAGCCTGGTCTAGGCTACTAGAGGACTGACACCGCCTGATCTAGACTACTAGAGGATGGACTGACACAGCCTGGTGATGAGAGCAACATGGGTGCTGAATGGTCTGCCGTAGGAGCCTGGAGCCGGCAGAACGGGTAACCGAGTTAAACCTAACCCAAAACAGTGCCGTGCTGCCAATGTGCTGTCTCTCCTCTCGGCTTCACATTGGCTTGCAGATAATAAATGCTCCTGGCCCTTGAGGTCACAGATCACTGGCTGGCATAAACATGAGAGCCATCCGGCCCCTAGCTCCTATCAGCTGAAGTCACTTGTGCACATGGAAAATTATGTGGGCTTGAAATGACTACTTTCTACTAGCGTCAACAGATATGTCATGAAGGAGGTTGGTTTCGTCTATGATTGACCCAGTGGGCAAAACTAGTTGTACAGTTTCTGGTTGTAACGACCCCGGGCTGGTATTTGTCATGTCTGGTTGAATGAGCTGAACCAGGGAGTTGATGACAGAACAACTCAGTTGACACTAGTATTTAATAAATACTAGTGTCAACCTTTTCTCCTGGATCATTGTGTCGCAATGTGTAACTGCGCTAAATAGAAACTATATTACATAATTCATGTTTTAGATATCCAACCTCTAAAAAGACCCTCCCGCCTCTCCTTTTTCCTCGTTTAGCTGATTGAACATTAATGAAGCCAGTAAAAGTTTGTACAGTTTAGTTTTTTACTCAGGATACATGATTAGACTCATTGACTCTCAAATTGAATTATTATTCCAACTAATCCACATTCCAAGCGTTCTTGGTCTCACAGTGTATACGTGGACACCACCGAGAGCCCTTTGAGAGCAGCTGTTTTGCAAGGGTCTCTTATGGGTCAACATCTCGCTGGGCTAATGGAGTGAAGGGAAGGGGGGTGAGAGGGGAGGGAAGAGAGGGCCAGCGCCGTGTTGGAGTGCATGAATAAACAATCAGGGGGTTGTTTGGAGTTTGAGTTGTCCGTGATTAGAAATTCATGTCGGATCTCCTCCGGGGTCTATTGTTTAAATTGGTGAGGGGGAGACACATTAGGTCTGGGAATGCTATACTTTCGTGGCAATCCGAAGTTCTTAGCCGAAGTCTACGCACCTTCATCGGTCATTGGTCAACAGTAGAGATTCTTCAATTAAGTGTTTGTTTTCATGCAACGATAGGCGACTCGTTTTCATGCTAATTTATTCAGTTGAGAATAGTGCACCAAACATATTAGATGTAAATTGCGCAACTAAGATCTTCAAAATTAATGACAGATATCTGAGATTCATTCTGGCTACTGCATCTCGAGATGGACAAACAGTACTATTGCCGCTTTTTTTCAAACAAAGGTCTTTTAAGGAAGTACTGTATGTGAGCTCACTTGTTCGGCTAGGCGCCAGTCGAACCGAGCATTTGGAGCAGCTACCATAGAGCGATACAGTTGCTAGGCAGGTGCAACTGGCCTAGGTCCCAGCCTGGGTCTCATGTACACTTTACATGTTATAGACATTCTAGCATTGTCATATTACACTGTGCTGTTTAACACAGAGAGGAGTTGTCTGAAGCATAAACGGACTGGAGCACCAGGCCAAAACACAACAGACTGGAGCACCAGGCCAAAACCCAACAGACTGGAGCACCAGGCCAAAACACAACAGACTGGAGCACCAGGCCAAAACCCAACAGACTGGAGCACCAGGCCAAAACCCAACAGACTGGAGCACCAGGCCAAAACCCAACAGACTGGAGCACCAGGCCAAAACACAGCAGACTGGAGCACCAGGCCAAAACACAACGGACTGTAGCACCAGGCTAAAACACAACAGACTGGAGCACCAGGCCAAAACACAACGGACTGGAGCACCAGGCCAAAACACAGCAGACTGGAACACCAGGCCAAAACACAACGGACTGTAGCACCAGGCCAAAACACAACAGACTGGAGCACCAGGCCAAAACACAACGGACTGGAGCACCAGGCTAAAACACAACAGACTGGAGCACCAGGCTAAAACACAACAGACTGGAGCACCAGGCCAAAATCCAACAGACTGGAGCACCAGGCCAAAACCCAACAGACTGGAGCACCAGGCCAAAACCCAACAGACTGGAGCACCAGGCCAAAACACAACAGACTGGAACACCAGGCTAAAACACAACAGACTGGAGCACCAGGCCAAAACCCAACAGACTGGAGCACCAGGCCAAAACCCAACAGACTGGAGCACCAGGCAAAAACCCAACAGACTGGAGCACCAGGCCAAAACCCAACAGACTGGAGCACCAGGCCAAAACACAGCAGACTGGAGCACCAGGCCAAAACACAACGGACTGTAGCACCAGGCTAAAACACAACAGACTGGAGCACCAGGCCAAAACACAACGGACTGGAGCACCAGGCCAAAACACAGCAGACTGGAGCACCAGGCCAAAACACAACGGACTGTAGCACCAGGCTAAAACACAACAGACTGGAGCACCAGGCCAAAACACAACGGACTGGAGCACCAGGCTAAAACACAACAGACTGGAGCACCAGGCTAAAACACAACAGACTGGAGCACCAGGCCAAAACACAACAGACTGGAGCACCAGGCCAAAACACAACAGACTGGAGCACCAGGCCAAAACACAGCAGACTGGAGCACCAGGCCAAAACACAACGGACTGTAGCACCAGGCTAAAACACAACAGACTGGAGCACCAGGCCAAAACACAACGGACTGGAGCACCAGGCCAAAACACAGCAGACTGGAGCACCAGGCCAAAACACAACGGACTGTAGCACCAGGCCAAAACACAGCAGACTGGAGCACCAGGCCAAAACACAACAGACTGGAGCACCAGGCCAAAACACAACAGACTGGAGCACCAGGCTAAAACACAACAGACTGGAGCACCAGGCTAAAACACAACAGACTGGAGCACCAGGCCAAAACCCAACAGACTGGAGCACCAGGCCAAAACCCAACAGACTGGAGCACCAGGCCAAAACCCAACAGACTGGAGCACCAGGCCAAAACACAACAGACTGGAGCACCAGGCTAAAACACAGCAGACTGGAGCACCAGGCCAAAACACAACAGACTGGAGCACCAGGCCAAAACACAATGGACTGGAGCACCAGGCTAAAACACAACAGACTGGAGCACAAGGCTAAAACACAACAGACTGGAGCACCAGGCTAAAACACAACAGACTGGAGCACCAGCCCAAAACACAACAGACTGGAGCACCAGGCTAAAACAATGGTCTGGATGATGCATGATGAGAGTTTAGAGATGGTGTAGGTTTGAAAACAGGGCGTATAACATGTTAAATGGGTGTGCTGTTATAAGATTACACATTCCCACTAAATACAGTATCTCACATGGGTCAAATGTAAACAGGTCACAGTGACAATATGACCAGACTAGATTGAAGTGGCCATCAATTCTGGAAAACTGGGCTAGCTCATATGGCTGAGCAGCATCGTAAAGCTATGGGACCTCCTAACAAACTCCACTATCATTGCAGATTTTCTTTGTTTATTGAACCAACAGGTGTCCCATATTTTACAGTCCCTCTGACGTCTAGAGTTGAACCAGCCACCGCCACACACAGATTATTTTAGCTTCCCGCTGTGGCAGTTAAACATCCAGCATCCAGTCTGGCATATGTCTCAAGGGAGCTCCAGATGTCTGAGAACATCTAGTCAGGGTTGAAGTCCAGAGTCAAATAAAATAAAATCACATTTTATTTGTCACATGCGCTGAATACAACAGGTGTAGAGTGAAATGCAGTGAAATGCTTACTTACAAGCCCTTAACCAACAATGCAGTTTTAAGAAAATACCCAAAATGTAAGAGATAAAAACAACAAATAATTAAAGAGCAACAGTAAATAACAATTGCGGGGCTATATGCCGGGGATACCGGGGCTATATACAGGGGAGTCAATGTGTCAATGTGCAGAGGGCACCAGTGTCGAGGTAATTGAGGTAATTATGTATAGTTGAAGTCGGAAGTTTACATACACTTAGGTTGGAGTCATTAAAACTAGTTTTTCAACCAATCCACAAATTTCTTGTTAACAAACTATAGTTTTGGCAAGTCGGTTAGGACATCTACTTTGTGCATGACACAAGTCATTTTTCCAACAGTTGTTTAGAGACAGATTATTTCACTGTAGCACAATTCTGGTGGGTCAGAAGTTTACATACAAAGTTGACGGTGCCTTTAAACAGCTTGTAAAATTCCAGAAAATGGTGTTATGGCTTTAGAAGCTTCTGATAGGCTAATTGACATCATTTGAGTCAATTGGAGGTGTACCTGTGGATGTATTTCAAGGCCTACCAAACTTTGCTTGACATCATGGGAATTTTTGAAAGAAATCAACCAAGACCTCCACAAAATTGTAGACCTCCACAAGTCTGGTTCATCCTTGGGAGCAATTTCCAAATGCCTGGAGGTACCACGTTCATCTGTACAAACAATATGCAAGTATAAACACCATGGGACCACGCAGCCGCCATACCACTCAGGAAGGAGACGCGTTCTGCCTCCTAGAGATAAACGTACTTTGGTGCGAAAAGTGCAAATCAATCCCAGAACAACAGCAAAGGACCTTGTGAAAATGCTGGAGGAAACAGGTACAAAAGTATCTATATCCACAATAAAACAAGTCCTATATCAACATAACCTGAAAGGCTGCTCAGCAGGGAAGAAGCCACTGCTCCAAAACCGCCATAAAAAAGCCAGACTACCCTCTGTACAACGGTTTGCAACTACACATGGGGACAAAGATCGTACTTTTTGGAGAAACGTCCTCTGTTCTGATGAAACAAAAATGGAACTGTTTGGCCATGATGACCATCATTATTTTTGGAGGAAAATGGGGGAGACTTGCAAGCCAAAGAACACCATCCCAACAGTGAAGCATGGGGTTGGCAGCATCAAGTTGTAGGGGCGCTTTGCTGCAGGAGGGACTGGTGCACTTCACAAAATTGATGGCATCATGAGGAAGTCAAATTCTGTGGATATATTGAAGCAATATCTCCAGACCAAGTTGAAGCTTGGTCACTAATGGGTCTTCCAAATGGACAATGACCAAGCATACTTCCAAAGTTGTGGCAAAATGGCCCAAGGACAACAAGGTCAATGTATTGGAGTGGCCATCACAAAGCCCTGACCTCAATCCCATATAACATTTGTTGGCAGAACTGAAAAAGCGTGTGTGAGCAAGGAGGCCTACAAACCTGACTCAGTTACACCAGCTCTGTCAGAAGGAATGGGCCAAAATTAACCCAACTTATTGTGGGAAACTTGTGGAAGGCTACCTGAAATGTTTGACCCAAGTTAAACAATTTAAAGGCAATGCTACCACATACTTAGAGTGTGTGTAAACTTCTGACCCACTGGGAATGTGATGAAAGAAATAAAAGCTGAAATAAATAAAAGCTACACTGTACATGTAGGTAGAATTATTAAAGTTTCTATGCATAGATAATAACAGAGAGTAGCAGCAGCATGGGGGGGGGCAATACAAATAGTCTGGGTAGCCATTTGATTAGCTGTTCAGGAGTCTTGTGGTTTGGGGAAGAAGCTGTTTAGAAGCCTCTTGGACCTAGACTTTGCGTTCCAATACTGCTTGCCGTACTGTAGCAGAGAGAACAGTCTATCAAATCAAATTTTATTTGTCACATACACATGGTTAGCAGATGTTAATGCGAGTGTAGCGAAATGCTTGTGCTTCTAGTTCCGACAATGCAGTAATAACCAACAAGTAATCTAACTAACAATTCCAAAACTACTGTCTTATACACACAAGTGTAGGGGGATAAAGAATATGTACATAAAGATATATGAATGAGTGATGGTACAGAGCGGCATAGGCAAGATACAGTAGATGGTATTGAGTATAGTATATACATATGAGATGAGTATGTAAACAAAGTGGCATAGTTAAAGTGGCTAGTGATACATGTATTACATAAAGATGCAGTAGATGATATAGAGTACAGTATATACGTATACATATGAGATGAATAATGTAGGGTATGTAAACATTATATTAGGTAGCATTGTTTAAAGTGGCTAGTGATATATTTTACATCATTTCCCATCAATTCCCATTATTAAAGTGGCTGGAGTTGAGTCAGTGTGTTGGCAGCAGCCACTCAATGTTAGTGGTGGCTGTTTAACAGTCTGATGGCCTTGAGATAGGGTGTTTGGAGTTTTTGACAATTTTTAGGGCCTTCCTCTGACACCACCTGGTATAGAGGTCCTGGATTGCAGGAAGCTTGGCCCCAGTAATGTACTGGGCTGTATGCACTACCCTCTGTAGTGCCTTGCAGTCGGAGACTGAGCAGTTGCCATACCAGGCAGTGATGCAACCCGTGAGGATGCTCTCGATGGTGCAGCTGTAGAACCTTTTGAGGATCTGAGGACCCATGCCAAATATTTTCTCCTGAGGGGGAATAGGTTTTGTCGTGCCCTCTTTACAACTGTCTTGGTGTGCTAGGACCATGTTAGTTTGTTGGTGATGTAGACACCAAAGAACTTGAAGCTGCTCCACTACAGCCCTGTCGATGAGAATGGGTGTGTGCTCGGTCCTTCTTTTCCTGTAGTCCACAATCATCTCCTTTGTCTTGATCACGTTGAGGGAGAGGTTGTTGTGCTTGCACCCCACGGCCAGGTCTCTGACCTCCTCCCTATAGGCTGTCTCATCATTGTTGGTGATCAGGCTTTTGTGTCATCAGCAAACTTAATGATGGTGTTGGAGTCGTGCCTGGCCGTGCAGTCATGAGTGAACAGGGAGTACAGGAGGGGACTGAGTACGCACCCCTGAGGGGGTCCCGTGTTGAGGATCAGCGTGGTGGATGTGTTGTTACCTACCCTTACCACCTGGGGGCGGCCCGTCAGGAAGTCCAGTATCCAGTTGCAGAGGGAGGTGTTTAGTCCCAGGGTCCTTAGCTTAGTGATGCCTCTATCAAATAAAAAGATGGCGGAGCCGCAAAAGTTCTTCTGTGCAAGGGTGTTTATTTACAAAGTGATTCCGGAACAAAAACAACCGTACTGCCATCAAACATATACCTTATGGGACAGCTAAAAACAATGATGCCGCATCCACAACGCAATCCAAAATGCCTCTCCATGAACTAAAAGAGAGGATCCTTTTGTAGGGCTAGCCCCTCCCCTCAGATCAATTAACACTAATTAATTAAGCAATTACCTAGTCAAATCTACATTTTCCATTAACTAAACATACTAAAGGATATACCTTGCAACACGTTTTTTATGAAACAATATCCCAATATAACAGTTACAACATTACATCACTACTGACAGTGTCTTTCAATATGCCCATTTACATGAATGAACCATTCGGGACAGGCACTACAAAGTCAGCCCAATTCCCTTAGCTCAGGTCCTTATCCAGCATACCCGGAAGTTACAGAGTTGGAGAGAGATAGGAACAGAACAAACAAACAACGCGCTCATCCATAACATCGATAAGTAAAATACATATTGCTTATATTAAATATGAACATTGAGATAAGTGTGAAATGCATGTACTAAGATAGAGAAGTCAATTTGTGTGTCGACCCACATTGTTACCATATCTGATAACGGAGCAGGGAGGAATGATGAATGTGTGCGTGCGTTAAAGAACCAAAAGCTGCTTGCGGCCAGTGACGGACTTCTACGTCACAATCCGGTGATTTTGCAGTTCCGTTGCAGTCCGTAGAAACATGTCAAACAAAGTATAGAATCAATATTTAGGATGTTTTTAACATAAATCTTCACTAATGTTCCAACCGGAGAATTCCTTTGTCTTCAGAAATGCAATGGAACTCAAGCTAACTCTCACGTGAACGTGCATCACCAGCTCGTGGCACTCTGCCAGACCGCGACTCAAAGAGCCCTTAAGCCCCCACTTTACAGTAGAAGAATCAAACAAGGTTCTAAAGACTGCTGACATCTAGTGGAAGCCTTAGGAAGTGCAATTTGACCCCATAGACACTGTGTTTTCAATAGGCCAAGAGTTGAAAAACTACAAACCTCAGATTTCCCACTTCCTGGTTGGATTTTTCTCAGGTTTTTGTCTGCCATATGAGTTATGTTATACTCACAGATATCATTCAAACAGTTTTAGAAACTTCAGTGTTTTCTATCCAAATCTACTAATAATACGCACATATTAGCAACTGGGACTGAGTAGCAGGCAGTTTACTCTGGGCACGCTTTTCATCCAAACGTGAAAATGCTGCCCCCTATCCCAAACAGGTTACATGCTGATAGAAATGAGGTAAAACTGATTTAAGTTTCCCTGCATTAAAGTCCCCGGCCACTAGGAGCGCTCCTCTGGAAGAGCGTTTTCCCGTTTGCTTGTGGCGGAATAGGTAGATAGTGTGTTCAACAGGCTCATCATGAGATACTCTACCTCAGGTGAGAAAAACCCTGAGACTTCCTTAGATATTGTGCACCATCTACGGTTTACAAATATGCATAGGCCCCCACCCTGTGTTTTACCTGAGGCTGCTGTTCTGTCCTGCCGATAGAGTGTATAACCCACCAGTTGTATGTTGTTATTGCCATCTCTAAGCCACAACTTGGTGAAACATAAGATATTACAGTTTTTAATGTCCCATTGGTAGGATATATGTGCTTTCATTTCGTCCTATTTATTTTCCAGCACTTGAATGTTAGCTAGCAGAACAGAAGGCAAGGGCAGATTAGCCACTCGTTGCCTGATCCTCACAAGGTATCCTGATCTCTTTCTGCGAAACCTACGTTTCCTTTTCCAGCGAGTCACGGGCATCTGGGCCTGGTTGGGTGTCCGTAGTATATCCCCCGCGTCTGACTCATTGAAGAAGAACTCATCGTCCAATTTGGTGTGAGTAATCCCAGTTCTGATGTTCAGAAGCTCTTTTCAATCATAAGAGATGGTAGCAGCAACATTATGTACAAAGAAGTTACTAACAATGCGAAAAAACAAACAAAATAGCATGGTTGGTAAAGAGCCGATAAGATGGCAGCCCTACCCTCCGGCTCCATCTTTTTTCATGTCCCTACCTCGGGCACTGCTGCTGTCATGGTCCCCCCCCACCTCTGGGGCTTGTCTATACTCCCTCTTATTGTATATTGATGGCTTGCAATCTTGATGGATGAGTGCATGTGTGTATCATGTCTTCATATGTAATCTTTATAGTCCTTTTCAAGTGCCATTTGTTTACATTGCCATGGGAAAATACTTATGACCTAATACCTTAACATACCTAATGCCTATTAAGCATTGCCTAATGTCTGCAATTTCATGTTATGCCTTGAGCACATGGACAAGGTTATTTGATTTCCAGCTCCTTGCCAGACCTGGGTCAGTATGAAATACACCTTAGCCTTTTCACAAATGTCTCCTAAATGGATTTTTGATAGATTCATCACCCTCTTTGAGAATCCCGGCCCACTATGCAAGGTGATGTGCTCTGCGGGTTAATAAATAGGTTGCGTTCCTCGTCTTTATGGCGAGAACAAAATGTGCTCCGTAATCAATGGAAATGTAATAGAGTGACCGGGGCAGAGGGTCCTAACAGGCACATAATGCCCTCCTTTGATGTGATTTCAAAGCCTCTTTTTATCTCCATCCAATTAATCAGGATAATCAAGACGGTTAGATGCGTCAGGTGGATGCCTCGGAAAAGCACACATCACATGCAAGGGAACCAGTCTCTACACTCTTATGTGTAGACCAGGCTGAACCTTTGAACCCACTGACATAGCCACAAAAGGTGACCAAAGTCCCATATACAGATCACATTGTTTCAAACCCGACTCCAGGTTTTGTAGGGAAAACGTTTTGGGAGATATCAGAAATTTAGTTGAGAAAATCCTCATGAAGGTTAATATGGCTCAACGCTGCGTAAAGCCGAGCACAGGCCTGGTAAAATGAATATGGCAGATTAAAAATTGTGAAATCAGAGTGATTGCATAACAACGCAGTCCTGTACCTCAAGGCTAAGGGTAAAGTGGCACGCAGACTCTTAGGGCTGCCGAAGCTATTTGGTCTCGCTGAATTCTTTCGTATCGCTTTGCCTATATGATGGTATACATTTAGGAGTTTTTCTCTGCTGCCCCATGTATGACAAATATATTGTTGTCCTTACAAAATCTTTAACCTAACCTACACAGTAAATTGCAAGGTCTATTAAACTTCTCTATAAGGCTGAATCATCATAATACAACCGCTTCACTGTTTTAGGTCTTCCAATAAGGGACTGCTCCATTGCTGGGGTGAAGACAAGGTGGTGTGTAGGGTGCACCTGGTTGTTGTGACCTTCATCAAGTCCTTTCTTCTCCTAACTCTGAGCCCCTAATTAGTATTTTTAAGGCCCCAATTGCGTTTAGCCTGTTTTCACAATTTTCATACTTTCATTCAGATGGTAATTGTGGAAATTGTATAATGACACAATCAGCTCTGGTGCCCCATTTGTGGCGTCTCGCTTTGATGTGTCGTGTTTGGTTAGTAATTCAGAAACTAAATATATAGCTCATTTTAGGACAAAGTGGCCTTTCTTTCACTGGTAATGAACATTCCCAGATGGTTATACATGGTTAGTATAGTTAGGGAGGTGTTGTCTATTTATTTCTTCTTTCCACAATGTGTCTCAATTCCTTTTTTCTTTCTTTGGTCATACCAATCTGCTGTGACTGATGTGATAAAGCCCGAGGAGGTGTGGTACTGTATGTGGCCAATATACCACGTCTAAGGGCTGTTCTTTACGCAAGATGCAACGCGGAGTACCTGGACACAGCCCTTAGCTGTGGTATATTGGCCATATACCACAAACCCCAAAGGTGCCTATTGCTATTATAAACTGGTTACCAACATAATTAGAGCAGTAAAAATAAATGTTTTGTCATACACGTTGTATATGGTCTGATATACCACGGCTGTCAGCCAATCAGCATTCAGGGCTCGAACCACCCAGTTTATACTGTTTCAATAAGTACTGAGTAAACAATAGATGGAATCTAATGCTTTTGCTGGTCATTTAGAATTCCAACCCGAGTTAAGCGTGCGTAAATGGAACATGATTCCAAATGTATACACTTTTCTCTATATGCCTATGCTGACCTTGCTGGCGCTATTCGTTCGGGTTGGAGATCTAAGAAATGAACGTGTCTACAGTTATTCTGACCATGACTTAATTCCCTCATAATTCCTCCACCAGGTCGAGCAAACCTGCCAGGTTCCAAGTGGAAAAAGCATCTACCTTATGTTTTCTCATAGAAATAACAGCATTCTCCATGCACTGTAATTTATACATTGATGAGCTATTTATAATAGCTAGGTAAATTAGTCATCTGTCTTGGAGAAGGGGATTGTAAATACACATAACAATTGTTTTAGATGATTTTTCCTTATGATTCCAGGAGACGAATGTGAAACCAGTCATATGGAAGCAAACTGAAAATCATACCAACATGACTTTCCACTGTGAAGTAGGCTATAAAAACCTGTGCCGTTTTTCCGAATTCTTATTGCGTACCCTCAATTTCGGTGGATGAAATTTGGAGACCCAAGCTATAGGCTTCTGTAGGGCTGAATCTGCTGAGTTGATGAAATGTGGAGACCCAAGCTATAGGTTTCTGTAGGGTTGAACCTTCTGAGTTGATGAAATGTGGAGACCCAAGCTATATGTTTCTGTATGGTTGAACCTTCTGAGTTGATGAAATGTGGAGACCCAAGCTATAGGTTTCTGTAGGGCTGAACCTGCTGAGTTGATGAAATGTGGAGACCCAAGCTATAGGTTTCTGTAGGGCTGAATCTGCTGAGGTGATGAAATGTGGAGACCCAAGCTATAGGTTTCTGTAGGGCTGAATCTGCTGAGGTGATGAAATGTGGAGACCCAAGCTATAGGTTTCTGTAGGGCTGAACCTGCTGAGTTGATGAAATGTGGAGACCCAAGCTATAGGTTTCTGTAGGGCTGAATCTGCTGAGGTGATGAAATGTGGAGACCCAAGCTATAGGTTTCTGTAGGGCTGAATCTGCTGAGGTGATGAAATGTGGAGACCCAAGCTATAGGTTTCTGTAGGGCTGAACCTGCTGAGTTGATGAAATGTGGAGACACAAGCTATAGGTTTCTGTAGGGCTGAATCTGCTGAGGTGATGAAATGTGGAGACCCAAGCTATAGGTTTCTGTAGGGCTGAATCTGCTGAGGTGATGAAATGTGGAGACCCAAGCTATAGGTTTCTGTAGGGCTGAATCTGCTGAGGTGATGAAATGTGGAGACCCAAGCTATAGGTTTCTGTAGGGCTGAACCTGCTGAGTTGATGAAATGTGGAGACCCAAGCTATAGGTTTCTGTAGGGTTGATGTACACGCTTTAGAATGTTCTGATTATATGCCTTGTCTTTCCTATGTTTTATTTTACAATTATCATGTTAAATATTAGCCCCTATTGGGGGCCATTGTCAGTAATACGTTTAGAACTGTCACTTTAGTGTTAGTTTCCTTACATTTTTAGCTTACGTTTTGAAACATTCCCTTTGGTTTACCTTTCTTTCCTCTGTCACGTCTGTGTAGTTGTTGCTGAGTGTCGCTAGCATAGGTGGATCATGTTAATCTAACGTTGTGTAATCATTTGAATCATTATGGAACTCAGACCATGTAGCAGGTTAAACGTGGAGCCTGGAGCACGGTTCACCATGACTGGACCGTTGTCATACAGTTCCATGATTAGTGAGGACTAAGGTACATTTATAGGACTATTATTCAACCTCTATTGTACACTTTTTTCTACTTTCCAATATTTCATGGTTGAACAATTGATTATGGCAACATTCAGGATGAATCAAACCACTATTTTTGAATGAGCAATGTATTTTGTGCCTAAAGGCTCTCCAAATCGTAAAAAAAATGCATTATTCATAAATACTTTCCTAACCCTAAATAATATATAAGATCAGAGTATTTTTTAAATCCACCAATTGGTGCTGAAAATTAGACGAATATGTTTGTATTTACATGTCTTTCTTTCATTGAACGCTAATATTCTGAACCTCTCTCCATATATTCCAGTGAGTCTGTCAAGAGTATTCCAATTAAAGGTACACCAAATTTAAAGGGATGGCTTTAGATAGATGTACTGAAACCCCAATTGAATGAAAACTACACGAAAAGATCTGTTGGCCAGCAAGTGGGATGTTTTTTTAGCGGATTCATGTAATTTATTCATCATGCACAAGGGAACCACACCTGCAAAGTCCGTTCAGGTATGTCTGAATATCAACTACTGAGAAGGAAAGACGTGCGTAGGAAAGGCATAAAAAATGCCTGAATAAAATCAGAGGACCTTTTTCTGCATCCAATAGCTGGTCAAAGGTTCAGTGACAGCATCCAATAGCTGGTCATGGGTTCATAGGTTGGTCGGATGGTCAGTCAGTCAGGCAGGCGTCAATCTAATCTCTTAGTCGACAGTTAGTGGACTCGTTACCTGCCATATAGGGTGATGGCGCACTTCTCCTCTCCCAGTGACTGTAATCAGTTTGGACAATGTGAGTGGGCCCTGGAGGAGCAACCGCTGCGTGCCAGCCAGAGTCAGCCAGAGCCACTGACACATCCTGAGTCATCATGTCGGTGCGAGGGGACACAGGCACAGGGTAAAGGGGGCGTGTTGTTGTGTAACAGGGGCCTCCCCACACTCCCACTGCGGGGGCTCCCAGCCCTGTCGCCTCCAGCTTCACTGCCCGATAGTGACGAGCCGCCCGACTGTCACTCCAAACCTCCCTGTGTCCTGTGGAGTTGTTCCTTGGTCGTGACAGCTCCTGACAGCCCCGGGATTCAACCAGCGCCTCCTCAACTGTCACCTGAGAGACTTGGTTCAGCAGCACAAGATGCCCCCGAGGCCTGGGAGTACTTATACTTATTCTATCATCTATAGTGTACAGTGCATTCTTTTTACGTTACAGCCTTATTCTAAAATCGATTAAAATGTTTTTATTGTCTCATCAATCTGCACACAATACCCCTATTTTAAATAAATTTGCAAACATTTCTAAAAACCTGTGTTCGCTTTGTCATTATGGGGTATTGTGTGTAGATTGATGAAGATTTTTTGTATTTACTCCATTTAGAATAAGGCTGTAATGTAACAAAATGTGGAAAAAGTCATGGGGTCTGAATAAAGGACTGTGTGCACTGTGCATTACAGAGTCCAACAGAGTACTTAGACTGTGTACCAAGCTCTGCACGGTCATTTACAGAGCAGTTCTACAGTTATCCGTAGCCTACAGTATACCATCCTGGGTGAATAACTCTGAAGAGTAGTACCCAGGACACAAAGGATATACAATATAAATATTTCCGTAAGTAGTTATGTTGGCGCTACACAGCCATTTCCATTCGACCTCGGTTGAGGAACTGTGGAAATTAACATTGACATGGGGGGAAACCTTGAAACCCTCGGCTAGGCTGAACACCAACATCAGCAGACTAGACATAAGGCATTCTGCATGAGCTACTGCTTAGAGGTCTAATGATGCATGTGGATTGCCTGGCCAGGAGGGACTTTGTCGTCCAGACGTAAGGTAACAACAGCAGCTTTGACTAGGGGCTATGCTGAATTATGAATACAGCAATGAGCTAATACATCTAATGTTGCAAAGGAGAAGTAAAGAATAATTTACATAACCACGACAGCAGTACAATTTTCTTGAAAAGACCAATCGAGGTCGCACACAAGGTTTTTGACAACGGAACCTGTTGATCAGTTGGTGAAGTAATCCCACCTTCATCCCTTGGTTTTACAGTCCTTCTCAAGGTTGACAACAGGGAGCATATCAATGGAGTGAGGGAAACGGTGTGAGATGGGTGGAGCTGCAGGGAGCGACCTGTGACATGTGGTGCCCGGTGTGACAAAGCGTGAGGATTGGAAGACAATGAGAGATTAGGACTGGCTGCCGGATGGTTGACACAACAGCCCTGGCTGATTGAGCCGTTACATTCAGTACATTTAGTGAATGAAACATAGAACATTTCAGACGTGAAAATATTGCCATTTACTTGATAAATTCCAGTGTCGATCAATCTCATTATTCATTTTTGTTAAACAGTTTAGTTCCTACAGATGTGGTCAAATATATTGGCATATTTGCACAATTTACTATTTCTCCCTAAATTAATTGAAATTGAAAAAACGTTTGTTGTTCACATGTATTTGTTTGATTTACAACCACACAGGGCCCCACAAAAATTATAATCTTAACTGAAATTGAGATTTTTCACTTCAAACCAAATTAAGTTATCGCACCTGTGGTAAGTGGCAGGTGCCTACAGTGTTTAAATATCAATTCAACACGTTTTGAAAAGAGAAAACAGAACATTCTGCTCCATTAAAGCCTCTCCATCTCCCCTACAGGACAAGGCGAAGAAAGATAGAGATGGAAAACTCATTGGAAAATAACACAAGATCTCAGGATAGTGAGATAAATGCTTTAACGCACAGTAGATGGAACTAAAAATAGCTAAGTGTCGTCAGGAGGTTAAAATTATGGCTTTTCATTTCGGGGATGCAGAGCCAAAGCCCAGGACAGCTTTCCCTTTCCAAGAGGCAATGTATCATTCGTAATGGTTGTCTTTTTTTGGCAGCGTGGCGGGTAAGGCTTTAAACTGATTTGCCTTCAGAGATACAGATTAGTTAACCACACAGGTAGGTGTGACAATAAAACCATATCCCTTGAATTTAAATCAAACGGCAAAGTAATTACTTTCAAACAATCGGACAGTGTTCTCCATTTGCAGCGTCATTGTTATCTAAGACCGGGTTGCAAGGCTCTCGCATGCAACAGGTCTGCTGCCCGTGGAAACACATCTCCCTTGACAACCATGTTATATTACACGTGTGTGGGACAGGATGTGTGTGGGACAGGATGTGTGTGGGACAGGATGTGTGTGGGACAGGATGTGTGTGGGACAGGATGTGTGTGGGACAGGATGTGTGCGGGACAGGATGTGTGTGGGATGGAGGTTGGCTGCAATTTTGAAGGTAGATTAGGTTAAAGGTAGATTTTTTTAACCTGAACAATATTTCACCTGAAATGTGTCAGGGTGCATGGCAGATCACTCGTTCGGTGGGTTTATAAGTTCGGCCAGCTCAGCAAGTGTCCACGGGATGAGTCATTTCTTAGGAACTGCTGTGAAGTGTTAAAAAAACTTATTCCATCATCTCAAGTGGTTTTAAGTGTCTCTCTCAATAAGTGCAAGATCACTAAAATCGGTTTATCATCTCCTAGCAACTCTTTTAAGAGAACTGTGCCAATCGTTGAATCATATGTCATTATTTCATTATGACATTGACATCTAGAGTTGGGCTCTCTGCTTAATTTGGGACTCTCCCTCTAGTATTTTACCAGTTGGCCTGGTAATAGTATAATTAATGATAATACAAACCTTGTACACCTACCAGTAACATGATCAAAAACAATGTCCCTTACTGATCTGTATTCAAAAAGAATGAGCATTCATATTGAGAGCAAGTGCTTCTCCTCCAAACCCCATGGCTCTCGATCTTATTTAAATATCATAAAAAATGTAAAGTGCTAATTAGAAGCAACTGTCCTTAGTGGTCTATACTCGCCAAAACCCAGAGAGACTGACTCGTTATGAATAATTCAAGGCCTCTCTCTCCCACAAGACATCAATACTGAGCCGATCTCACCACCACTACTGCTGTGCATTCATAACTCCCTTGCATTCTCCCAGAGCCTCTCAACATTAATCACATGGGCTGTTTTAAGAATATACAATTGTAGTGAATTGACACTCTCGACCTTCACCTCTCTGACCGGGTTTACTGTCTCAATTGACTAACTAACTCAACTGACTAACTCAGCTAACTCGACTAACTCAACTACGTAACTCAAATAGCTCAACTTAGTAACTCAACTAACTCAACTCAACTGACTCAACTAAGTAACAACTAACTCAACTGACTAACTCAACTGACTCAACTAAGTAACTCAAATAACTCAACTAAGTAACTCAAATAACTAAATTGACTAACTAACTGAAGAAACTGCCTATATTTAGTCTGTTCCATCCCACTGACTCTCCACCCCTGCCTCTTCTCTGTCCTAGGTTACGGCCATGCTGCCCCCAGCACAGACGGGGGGAAGGTGTTCTGTATGCTCTACGCACTGCTGGGCATCCCTCTCACCCTGGTCATGTTCCAGAGCCTGGGCGAGCGCATCAACACCTTGGTGCGCTATCTGCTGCACCGCCTGAAGAATTGCCTTGGCATGCGGCGCACCGAGGTCTCCATGGTGAACATGGTGGCCATCGGCTTCATCTCCTGCATGAGCACGCTGTGCGTGGGTGCGCTCTCCTTCTCCCACTTTGAGGGTTGGAGCTTTTTCCACGCCTACTACTATTGCTTCATCACGCTCACCACCATCGGCTTCGGAGACTACGTGGCGCTGCAGAAGGACCAGGCGCTGCAGACAAACCCCAAGTATGTGGCCTTCTGCTTCATGTACATCCTCACCGGCCTGACTGTGATTGGCGCCTTCCTCAACCTGGTTGTGCTGCGCTTCATGACCATGAACGCGGAGGACGAGAAGCGGGATGCCGAGCAGCGCGCCCTCCTCTCCCAGAATGGCCAGGCAGGAGGGCACAACCACCCGGGCTGCGCCCCCGACCCGCCTTCCTCCTCCTCAGCCGCCTCAGGGTGCAGTGGGGGAGCTGGAGGAACGGGAGGACCAGGAGGGGGCGGAAACGGTGGTGTTGGGGGAGCGGGGCGGGGGCTGCGTAACGTGTATGCGGAGGTGCTCCACTTCCAGTCCATGTGCTCCTGCCTGTGGTACAAGAGCAGGGAGAAGCTGCAGTACTCCATCCCCATGATTATCCCCAGGGACCTGTCCACCTCTGACACCTACATGGAGCAGGGGGAGGCCTTTTCCTCCGACGCCCTCCACCCCCTTCACTCCAATGGCTGCGTCTACAGCATGCACCACCCCCATTCCGTCATCAGTTCTGTGTCCACGGGCCTGCACAGCCTCACCCCGTACAGACTAGGACACAGCAAGCGGCGCAGCTCCATCTAGAGGTCTGGAGGACTCAATGCTTAAAATAACCAACCCACACCTCTTGTCTACCGCATGGAATGACCCTACTACTGTGGGACTATTTTCGATGGACTAAACCAAGATCTAAATCAGGGCTGCTCAACTTACAGTCCTCAGGGGATCCCTGTCCTGGGGTGATGTGTTTTTGCCTGGCACTTTTAAATGATCGATTAATGCCACTGATTTTCCAAAAACAAGAATAGGCCTCGAAGACCGAAGTTTTGCACCTGTGAACTATATCCCTGCTATATTTTCAGCTTCCCTTCACCGTTTGCCGTATTTAAGGTTGAAGTTATTGCTCTTCACCATGTGCAGATTGTTTGAACGATAAGATGACACGTTACACTGTGAGAGACAAATATTTTTATGCGAAATGGAGGGATTATGTATTTTAAGAAACTGTGCATCATGATAAGCCACATGACTTAACAAAACCTGATTTTAAGTTTGGTGAGTGAAGTTTGTCTCTTTTTCACAAAGAAGAAATGGACGTATTGAAGTGTTACTCCCAATAATCATCCATTAAATACATGTAAATATATTTGTAATATGGATACTGTATTTAAGCAATGTACTTACTAGGGAAGAACCAATTTTATTAGTGAAAGTGTTCTAAAAACTAAATTGGCTCAAGCCAAACACTTTTGATTTGCTTTAGTTTCTTACTGTATTTATCTCTCAAACCACAAAACCAATCATACATTGTGCTACGTTTTGTCATTTTCTTTTTAATGCTTTTTTTCTTGTGTATAATTGTTTTACTGTATGTTTGCTATTCATCTGTTTTATGTTTTCATACTAGGTTTTTACTCAGATCATGTGGGCTCACTTTGTGCATAGTAGACAGTCTAATCTTGTTCACTGCTGCACTTTATAACATTATTGTATGCTTTAGGGCGCTGGATACCAGTGCATTACATGGAATTGAAGATCCTAATTTATGCTAACTCACCTGATGTTTTGGTACCTAAATAATATATTCCTATAGATGTCATGCTCTTAAATGTGGTCAGAGGGAGATTTGAAATTGGTTAGTTTGGCTCGTAGCCCAGCAGGCAAAAGTGTTTACAGTTACAGTGCCTGTAGAATGTATTCATACCTCGTGACTTATTCCGCATTTAGTTACGTTACAGCCTGAATTTGGTATCGATTAAAACAACAAAAAACAAACATGTATCACCTATCTACACACAATACCCCATAATAACAACGTGAAAACGTGTGGTTATACATTTTTGCAAATGTATTGAAAGTGAAATACAGGAATATCTCATTTACATAAGTATTGATACACCTTTGCTATGACACTCCAAACTGAGCTCAGGTGCATCCAATTTTCTTTGGTCATCCTTGAGATGTCGCTACAACTTGATTGGAGTCCACCTGTGGCCAACTGAATTGTTTGGACATTATTTAGAATGAAAAACACCTGTCTATAAGGTCCCACAGTTGACAGTGCATGTCAGAGCGGAAACTATACCATGAAGTCCAATGAACTGTCCACAGATGATGAGGCATATGTCTGGGGAAGGGTATAAAACCATTTCTAGAGTGTTGAACGTTTTTAAGAGTACAGTGGTCTGCATCATTGGGAAATTGAAAAAAATATGGAACTACCCAGACTCTGCCTAGGGCTGTCCGTCAGACCAAACTGAGCAACCGGTCAAGGGAGGGGAGGTGACCAGGAACCCAATGACCACTCTGACAGGACTACAGAGTTCCCTGTCTGAGATGGGAGGACCTGCCAGAAAAACAACAGACTCTACATTACTTCACCAATCGGGGATTTATTGGAAAGTGGCCAGAAGGAAGCCTCTCCTGAGAAAAGGACAACAGGAATTTGCTAAATAACATGTGAAAGACTCTGAGATCTCTTTGGCCTGAATGCAAAGCGCTGTCTTGAGAAAAACAGGCACAGCTCATCACCCGTCTAACACCATCCCTACCGTGAAGCATGGTGGTGGCTGTATCATGCTATGGGGATGATTTTCAGCTGGCAGGGACTGGGAGACTGGTAAGGATAGAGAAAACAATAAATTGAGCTAAATTCAGGCAAATCCTTGATGTGAACCTGATTCAGATTGCAAACAACATCAGACTGGAGCTAAGATTTATGTTCCAACAGGACAATGACCCCAAGCATACAGCTAAAGCAACACTGGAATAGCTTCAGAACAAGATGTGAAAGTCCTTGAATGGCCCAGCCAAAGCCCAGACTTGAATCCCATTGAAAATCTGTGGAAAGATGTGAAGATTCTTTTTCACCACCACTCCCCATCTACCTTAACAGAGCTTGAGAAAATCTGCAAGGATTGGAGAAAATTTGAGAAAATCCCCAAATACTGATGGGTATGTCTGTAGCAGCTTTGCACAAGACAACTCAAAGCTGTAATTGCTGCCAAAGATGCTTCTACAAAGTATTGCCACAGGGGTGTGGATACTTATGTAAATTATATATTTCTGTATTTCATTTTTAATTTAAAAATTTTTAAATCTAAAAACACGTTTTAATCTTTTCATTATGTAGATTGCTGAGGAAAAACAATAATGTAATCCATTTTGAATTCAGGTTGTAACACAACAAAATGTGGAATAAGTCAAGGGGTGTGAATACTTTCTGAAGGCACTGTATGTCATTCAAATATATTTTGTCTTTGTTTGGGTTGGTTGAAAAGAGATTTTTCAATGCCTTTTTAGGATCCAGAAAAACGTCTACAACTGGCTATAATCTGGTTATTTTACTATATAACAACCAAAATATGACTTCTTGATGATATCAAGAAAACGGGTGTCTTTAACTGCTTGTAATCTGTTTATTTGCTGACTCCTCAACTAGAAAACAAATTTATAACCAGAAAACAGCATCTTCATGACGTCAGATTCATGACGTCAGTAGGCACATTTCTTAGGGATAGCCCCCCTTTTTTCAATTTTCGCCTAAAATGACATACCAAATATAACTGCCTGTAGCTCAGGCCCTGAAGCAAGGATATGCATATTATTGGTACCATTTGAAAGGAAACACTTTGAAGTTTGTGGAAATGTGAATTCAATGTAGGAGAATATAACACAATAGATCTGGTAGAAGAAAATACAAGGAAAAAACAACCGTATTTTTCTACCACCATCTTTGAAATGCAAGAGAAAAGTCCCACTGGTTGCAATTCCGATGGTATCCACAAGATGGCAGCATTGTATGTGCAAAGTTTCCCTAGGATAACTTGAAGTATGAGAGAACTACATGACATTTAGTGTGAAGTCACCCAGGTACATTTGGGAAAGTCGTGAAGGAGACATTTGCATTCATATGACATTTTTCTGCAAGAATATCGTACAATCTATATACTTGTACTTTGATTTAGCTTTTCCAGTATTAGTAGCATGTTATAAGTTCAAAATTTGCAAAACAACCAGTTTTCGTAACTTCATAACTCTGAATATTCTTATAATTTTTGTCCAAAAGGAAAAGGCATGCTGTCACACAAGGTTAATAGCTACATTTTCCAACAGATACATGGTTTCTGGATACTCCCATAAAGCCCAGCTCATTGGCTATCTAGCTGGATTTGTTTGACCCCGATTGGTGCTTATTTGGCAAATTTAGTCGTTCAAGTGAAGACCGCCCGCTTCATCAGCGTGCCATGAAGGTTTCGCTCTCTGACCAAATATGTGTGAAGTCTGGTTACGTTCTAGGATCTCTGACGAATACATACGAACGTGATTTGACTGGCTGAAACAATATTTAGGGTTAGAGTTTCACAGATTCCTTTCTTTGCAACTTGAACGAGTGGGAAAACAAAATTGATCGTGCGTGCTATATGGACCTTTTTAGGATATGAAAAACGATTTTATCTAACAAAACAACACTTCATGTTATCTCTGGCACACTTTGGATGATAAATCAGAGCAAGATTTCAGAATGTAAGTACACATTTCACCTTCAGAGGTGAATTTATCAAAACTATTGCGATGAAAAAGTGTTTTGTTGTTTGGAGCTCTGCTCAAACAATAATATGGCATTTTTTTCACAGTAAGAGCTTCTGTAAATTAGACAGTGCAGTTATATTAACAAGAATTGTTTGACCTCTTCAGCATAAAGACTATTCAGTAAATCACATATTTGTGATCCATATATCACCTCAGACACTTTTAAGACTGTCCTATTTCTTTATGAGTTGGATTTTTAAAAATCATTCTACCACTGATTCGTCTAATCTTCTTTAATAAAGTTTATTAATTGGAAATTGACTCCAATTTTTTGTTGTCATTTTTATTTATTTGCATAATGATTCGGTGGTACTGGTTACCCAAGTTGAAAGTCAAAATCTCAGTTCATCACATTATTTCTTAACTGCTTGGTGAAACAAAAGGAGACCCACATTGCCTCAAATAGAGCCAGTCATAGACATCTCCTTCACACCTTGAGATCAGCAGAGGGTCACAAACGTAGGTGCTGCTGAATCAGATAGAGGGTCCATTCCTCCTATGACTACAGAA